>NC_058050.1:7505653-7613153 GCF_020085105.1 Siniperca chuatsi | reverse complement strand
TATTTTGATGAAATGAGAGAGAACTATTTCTATCTTTGCTATCAACAAACAGGTAAAAGAGACCTTGATGAAGCAGCAGCATTGATAAGAGTGCATTTATTCAAGTGATAGTCTTGTTTGTATTAACTGGATTTAGTCACTTTTCTCATGTAGCAGGAATCAAACTGTTTATTGACTGACTTCTATCTGGATTATTTGAGATCAAACACACAATTTATATAAATGGAGATGGCTGCAACTTCAGTGGTGCCTCAGATCGAAATAAAGAGTGATATGTAGCATTCTGTTGTGTTGTTGAAAACTCTGGTCTGACTGTGCATATGATTGTGTGTGTGTGTGTGTGTTTTGTGCTATGGTGAATCAGCTGTTGCTTATTATTGCTGATCTGTGGTTGATAATTAGCCTTGCTGACTGATACAGAGTCCTGAAGTCTTCTAGGATCAGTTTGAGAGTTGAGGGTTGTGTGTGTTACCTCTGGGTAGTCATTACATAACTCACACACATAAACACAGGCACACAATTGATGTTTAACTGTGTCTCTGTTCGCTCCCTCTCTTCTGTCTTATTCTCCAGAGGCGCTCCCCTCCCCGCAATCAAGTCCAATTATTTTGGGCACAAAACTGTGTTTTGTTCTTTGATCTGGCTTTCTGGCTGAACTTTGCCCTTATTTTTTCTTTTTCTGCATATGCTTATTTTTATTTTTATCCATAGCTGGTGCTCTTCTTACTGTCTCCTACTGTCTCACTCACTCATATTTTGTCAGTGCGTTGTGTTTGTTTAGCCTTTTGTTTATTGCATTTGACAAACCACTGTGTTAACACGAAAGCACGGACTTTACTCCTGAATGCCTCTCTCTCGGCTCCGCTGTGTTGATAGGGTATCTGAGTGGACTTTACCTAGAGGTCAGACAGCAAACGCTTGCACTGATGTTTGTTTGGACAATAATGGAACTCAGTGTGAAGCTCTCTCTGCCTTGTTTTCCCTAGAAGTTGACAGCTTTCACTGGACAGCAGAAGGTTGGAGAGCACAGTAAAAATGATTTAGAAGTGGCACAAATGATCAGTACAGTAATATATAGTAAGATGTTCCCCTGAGATACTGGAGCTGAGGTGCATTTTTTTTTTTTCATTCCAGACATTTGATCTCTGAACTCTTCTGCTTTCTGCCAGCTAAACATTTTACACATGAACATGTGATACTGTGATTTATCATTGATGACTTTATTGCAATGGACAGTACTATTATTGTAGAATAATTTATATCATGATGCCATTGTTACTATGGGATCTCTTCTTAAGAATAATATGATTATAACACAAACAAAGAAAATACTTCTTTAAAATACTGTTTCTGATGGGCTGGCAATTCTGTTTTAAAATCTTTTTTTAAATCATTTTGACTGAGAGACCCTGATGCATAATTTGCTGCTCATTTGCATTTCTTTCTGCTTTTTTCCTTCACTTTCTCTTACTGGAAGCATTTTCTGAGCTGTGAAATTACCTGATTTACTGTAAACTGCATTGGTCAGTGTCTTCTTGCTACAGAAAATGCAACTTTGGGGTCTGTGAGGATGTAAAATGATCATTTTTATTCAGTTTAAACTGAACTTCTCCTTCTAAAAATCTGGGTGTTTTTCTGTGAAACCTCATGGAAAATTGCATGAGTCATGAACCATAAAGGTTTTTTTTTTCCCCCTTTCATGTCACATCAGTGACATTTATCCTTCAAGTATGTGATAGCCATGTCAGTCCTGAAAGTGA
The DNA here is from genome assembly GCF_020085105.1 of Siniperca chuatsi. Classification (NCBI taxonomy): domain Eukaryota; kingdom Metazoa; phylum Chordata; class Actinopteri; order Centrarchiformes; family Sinipercidae; genus Siniperca; species Siniperca chuatsi. The sequence continues at coordinate 7,611,393 of NC_058050.1, read as the reverse complement.
AAGTGCAATTTCAATTTTACTGTTTTCTTGAACACTTTGTCTTGCTTCTTAACTTATCAGTCATAGACCGGAAATAACCCTTATGATAGCCTCATTAGGATCCGATCAGATAAGTAATAGTTAAGAAATAAACTTTTACATATATAGTTCCACCACACAGACCATTATCCTTATTGTATGAAGACAGATATTTTACAATCATCTAGCGCTCATTTTATAGGTGCAGATTTTCCCTTTTTCTCTTCAGCCCAAGTTTATTGATATTGATGATCCACCAGTGATTACAGTCTGGTGGAGTTGGAATTACACCCATAAAAAATATCCTCATGATGAGAAATAATTTTATTTTTCCTCTTTGAATATTAGTGTATTCTGTATCCATGGTAACATCTGTAAAGGTACATGCTGCACATTTGGTGCATCACTAGAAACAAGACACTGGCCTTTGACATTTTACACTCCACTTCCTGCTGTTTCTGTCCTTGCCTCCCCCTCTCTCCCCCTCTCCCATCTCTCTCTCTCTCTCTCTCGATGTTAGTGTGCCAGTCGTTGTTTGGAAGCCCTCACTCATATCTCGGCTGTGTATTTATCTCTGTGCTTCCACTCTGCATTCCCTGCAGCCTAATAAGGTCTGGATACAAGGAGAGAGGGAGTGCAGAAAGGGGCGAGGGAGGATGGTGGGAAAAGGTTGGACAATAGGAATCAAAAGTATTTTCCCACAAATTGGTTTTGGTCTGTGCACACATGCGTGTTTCTGCTAGCATGCATGTTTTTGTGTAAAGAGGGACCACACAGTAGAGGACTAAAGGGTAAAATAGAATAAAGAGACCAGGATAATATAGGCCTTTAGGTTGACATATTCCCAAATGTTGGGAAGTACTTTGATGTAGAACAGTGTAAACACTATATAATGATATTTGCTCGGGTAAATGCACATGAATGTGACAGACAGAACAAAAGAGGACAACATAAAAGTACTTCAGTCTATTCTGATGTGCGGCAACATTTTTGTGGGCAATTTCTCCTTGTAGTGTTTTATTGATCAAAAGCCTTCAACGGAAAAGAGTGTTTATCACGCTTGTGTCCACCCACACAGTCCTTCACTAGGAGAGAGACCCTGAAACACCACAAACCATCGCCCACATCCTGAATTTTCCCCTCTTTCGCTATTGCTTCCTCTTCACTTCTGTGTGTTTTCTCCATCGCAGACTAGTTTCTGGAAGCCAGGGGGATTTCTGTGTTTTCAAGTGCTTATGCAGTACTACTCAGCTGTGATATCCCCTCTGTGAGCTGTCACCTGATCCCTGATATGCCTTCAACCGTGCAGCAGATTAGATTACCACAATATTCACCAAAGTCAGCCAGACCCCCCCTGCTGTGTAGCTCTCATTAACTGCCTCCCCTGTCCCTTTAGAAATGCCCCAACATAACATGGAGAGCACCAGGAGCCAGTGGCAGCAGGGGCAGCGGCCGCCGTGGATCACCAGAGTGGCTGGAGGTCAAAGCCCCGCCTCCTCAGGGGCGGAGTCGGATACAGAGAGTAGCAGCACGGAGAGTGAGAAGGTAATCGAGTAAGATGAAGCTGTTGATGATGGTGATGCAGTAATTTGCCTGGCTCTGTCATGTCAAACGATGTGGTGGTGGCACATGAAATCATCCTCGGTAGCTCCTGCATGTAAGAAGAAAGAAGCATCTTGCTCCTTGCACTTTAACCAATGATTCATCCCAAATTTCTAGACTAAACTGTTTACTGTATTAATACTTGCAAGTGGTGACTTCATCTACTTTTTTCCCCCTTTTCTGTCAGTCCTGCATTAAAAGGCTGGAGGTTGGCTCAGTGAGGGTCTTGCTGTCGCCCTCAGTGCTCCAACAGCGAATCACAGAGATCGACCAACAGAAGGAGGAACTAAAGATTGAGGTGAGCATGTTAGACGATTGTGGCCCAATCTTAGACGGGCACAAAAACATCTAATCGTCTTTGCGAAATGTGTAGCTGACCACTGTAACAATTTAATGATTAATCGAGTCATTTAGTTCATTGAGAAAAAATTAACTAATGATAACTGTTTTCAAAATCGATTTAATAGTTTCTTTCACTTTTTATAGCTATTTCATAGATTCAGTTGAGAAAATAATCTGGAGATGAAAATAATCTTAAATTGCAGCCCTAGAATGAATTAAAGAATATGTAATCTACACCATCTATTTAAAACAGGTGGTTATGGTTTCATTAAGGGTTCTTTTTAAGTTACTATGACTGCTGCAACAAATTAACCAAGACAGGGTGTTCAAGAAAACACTGAAATGATTTCGTCTCTGCTGAGGTCTGCATCATTTAAATCTCCAAGCCATTTCCAGATCATCACAGTCACGGTCTGTGACTTGCTCAACCTCAGGTCAGTATGATTCAGCTCACTGGCTTCTCCTGTCGTTTCAGCTGCAGCTGGAGATCGCCCTGCTGCAGGGCGAGCTGCAGACAGAGAAGAATCAGCTGCACAGACACGCACAGAAGCTGCAGGCTCTACAGCAGGAGGCCAGTCAAACAAAGCGCAGACACATCGTCAGACAAAAGGTATCATGCAATAAAATGAGTATCAGACATTTGTTTTTCATTGCTTGCGGACATATATGTTGCGTGTGTATTGTTTTATGCCATGATTGTGTTCTGAAACTGATTTTCTTCTTTCTTGGAGACAGTGAAGACTAATAGTGTTGATGTAACATTTAAATGGATTAACACGGGTATCACACTCACAACAGAAAAAGTTGGCTTAAGGAATGCTCAACACAAGATCATGTCAATGATAAGTAAATTCCCATGCAATGATTGTTGGACTAGAGCTAGAGTTTAAAGTTAGATGTCTGCGGTCTTTCATGACAAACTCTGGAAACATGGTTGTGAAATTGACTTGTGGTATTTTTTTTTTCTCTTTTGAAATAGTTTTTGTTTTGCTTTTAAAAGTTTAGGTGAGGTCTGTGCTCTTGCTTCACTCCTTTCTTCCCATGTCTGTAACTGCAGGAGCGAGAGAGTCTGGAGGGGGAAAGATGCAGGGTGGAGGAACTGAAGAGGAGGTGTGAAGAGAAGGAGAAACTGATCCCCAGTCAGTCAGAGAGCCAGAGAGAACAGTTAACACTGCAGCTGCAGCAGGTGAGTGGCTGAGCTGCACACAGCCTCTTCAGAATGAAGCAATGTAAAAAGAAACTTGATTCAGATGTCTTAAACATATTCATGTGTTTCAAAAGGTTCAGCTCTTTCTTTTCTGTTTGTCAAAACATCCACAAAACTAGCCGAGACCAGCTCCTTTCAGACTGGCACCCCTTTATGTTAATGTGATGGCAATTTAACATGTTGGCCTCATGTCTGAATAAGCACCCTGGTCACTTTTACGTAAAAGTTACGATGGCAATCTTACTAGATCAGATCTAGTACCATTTCTGTATCACTTGCAACACAGCACAAGTCTGAACTGAATGCTGACAGATTAACTTAAACGCTGAAGCAGCACAAGGTGAAACATGCCGAGAGAGAGAAATGTGCGTCTTGTTCCACCTTCTAAGATCACTGTAGTAAATGTAATCTCTTATGCACAAAGAAAATAAAATCACTTTAATCTATGAAACACTGTGAAAGAAAGTTTTTATAGACTCATCTGACATGAGAAGAATCCCCCCCCCATGTTGCGACCGGGGTTTAAAACCTTTGTACAACAACAGCAACAATTTGCCAAAAATTACGCAACTTCATCGATGTTTCTGTAAATGTGCTGTCATGTCAGAATGTAGCCATTAGGAACATTAACGTAAAAGACAGCTCTGTCTGAATAACAAAAAGCCATTGCTTTAACAAATGGATAAAGCTAACAATGTTACCAATTCCATGTCTGACATATCACCATTACCTGTACAACAATGGAAACTCTTCATTGAAAATATATTAAAGACAAACAAAAAACTTTTTTTTTTTGCCTCATACCCATCTTATTTAAAATTGTAATGTGTTTTATGATGACATCTGATAAAAGTGTTGCTGGAGTTTTGACCTCTTCGGATGTTTTCCTTTCTCCAAATCCCTACTCTGCTTCTACAACACAACTGATCAGTACAGCTGAAGTCTGACAGATCAGCTTCCTAGAAATCGTGATAATCAAACAAGCAAGGTGATGTTATCTAAATACAAAATCTATTGGATTAGAAGTGATTCCAGTCCAGTTACCAGTCAAAATCAGTACAAAAATGGCCTGTGTCTATTACTGCTTTTGAGAGAGTTTAGGTTGTGAATCTTTAATTTAGAATTGCAACCAAATGTCCATAGTTTTCCACAACTGCTGAACATTTCATATGGCTCAAAAATGTATTGACTTTTGTGATTTCAAATATCATTTGGCAGTTTTTGGATCAATGCATTTTAGTCTCTCTATGTCATGTGGACGTTCTGATCTTGCTGAAGTTGTTCATTAAGGAAAATACTAAAAAAATTATGTTGTTAGGTATCGAAATGAAATATAAAACTGCAAATGATACTTGGTGTGCTGTTTTGGGTCATGCCAGTTTGTCTGAGACACAGGGCGTGTTGGCATCGGTGCTGACTTCTATACATAATGTTGTTTTTTGGTTGCACAAAGTGTGATTGACACATCAGGTTGAACAGGTACTGAACAATGTTTCAGAAGTTTACACACACACACACACACACACACACACACACACACACACACACACACACACACACACACACACACACAGCAAAGGATGTGTATTGTTCCTTGTGAATGTGATAGAACAAGATGGGAGACCTCCTTGTTTTAAAAGCAGTTTATAATGACAGGTTTGGTGCAGTCCAGCAGCAGGCTGTTTTGACATGACAGATTTATTTGGAAAGATCTTTTAGAAACTGGTTTGTCACAAATAGCAGAAAATCCACATGCACACAAACAGAGGACTTAAGTACTGCACAAGAACAAGAATGCTGTTATTTTGGGTTTGAGACAATGAGAGTGTATGGGTTTTTACTCTGACCTGCACTTTAACATACTGAACATGTCTTGAGTCTCTTTGAAAATGTTCTTCAGATTAATTTTGGCATTGAAGCATTAAAACCAGTGCTAATACTGCCAAAGTACTAAGAAATAAAAAAAATCTGAATAATAAAAATATCTATCTAACTAACTATCTTGAGGCAGCATCTGAATGCTGTTGCACACAAACTCATCTGGCATGAAAATAACAATCTGGAGATTATCTGTGAACATCTTAATATGAACATATTATCATTTTGTGGAAGGAATTAGGTTGAATACTTAGCCAACTGTATAGCTGCCTTATGCATACTTTAATTCACTGTAATGCATGTCATTTCTTAATCAGTTAATGAAAATGAAAGTAAAGATCAAATGAGGTGTAATTTTTCATTTGTTATCTAGCGTTTAAAAAAACTGAACCTACAGTATTAAATGAAAACAAGGGCTGTTTAAAAACTGGTTAGAGTGGACTAATTGCTCTGTCTTCAATGCAGGAGAAAGAGGTGATGGAAGCGGCAATTCGGGCCTTTGAAGACTGGGAGTTTCGTGTTCTGGAGCAAGAGAGCGGCATTGATGAGGAGGACGAGAGCACGACAGAGGAGGGAGAGAGTCAAGGGGTGAGGGAGAAGGAAATCTCATGTCAGAAGCATGCGGTCAACGCTGCACAGGTAAACAACATGTCTTAGAAGGAATTTGTCTGAGAATTTCCCAGCTGCTCCTGACATGTTGTATGGGTTTGCAGCTTATGTGCCTGTCATGTGCTTCATGTCAGTGTTTACTCTTGCAGGCTGGCATGGGATTAACATTCACACAAACTTCCCTTCAACACAGATTTATGACGTCAGACTGGTGCATAGAGCAGGTGGACAAAATAACAGGAAACACCCTACATTCTAATAAAATCACAAAAACATTATGAACACAAGGTCCAACTTACAAGAATGAACCTTCAAGCTCTGTATAATGTTCAGTTTTTGTTTAGACTGTGTCAGAGACGTGGTGGATTTGTTTCACATTATTGTACATTGTGTAAAGTGTTCCTATTATTTTGTCTATCCCCTGGACACACATACAATGCTATAAAATATTTTATTTTGTCTTAATAGTAGTGTAATGTTCACCTCATCTGAAAATCAATAATGATCTCAATAATGATATTAAAACATTAATAAGCCAATAATAATAACAATGACCTTTATCAACCTCTCCTCCTACAATCATGACTGATTTTCTTGCACAGCCACTCATCTCTATTATTTGTGACCAGTAACTGACGCAAAAGTATGTACACACAGTACAACACAGTGAAAATCATTATTGGGTTATTGAAGGACTCACTACCACACTAGAAGGCTTATTTGGAATTAGAGTACACACATGCACATGTACACACTCTCCTCTCCCATCACAGTTCACGGTTGTCATGGCAGGTCAAGACTTGCCCTCCCCCCCGTCAAATCGGGACACGAGCATGAACTCTTTACCTCACTCTCACCAGCATCACCCTGACACTGTCACATGACCCTTTACAGCAAGATTAATTACATCAGAGGCCACCATGAGAGAGAAATCAACAGATCAAGACGGAGGATGAAGGAAAGCGGAGGACAGTGGAGAAGATGGAAAGATAAAACACATGAGGGGATTTGGAAAATTTTGGAGCACGGCTACATTGCCATGGCTGAAATGATAATAATAATCTCAATACTGAACAAAATAATCTTGATTTTTATTTTTTTATTTTTGTTTTTATTTTTTTTTTTTGTATTTACACAATGATTTGAAGAGTCCTGGTACGTGTTGGCACTTGCGTGATAAATCCTCAATATATAACTGCAGTGAGACACAAACTGTTGAGACATTGGTACCCTAGTGTGTACTTAGTTAAGATAGTGTTAAGATAGTGATTTATTGACCTGAACGTATTTTTTCAATATCTAATTCAGTAACTGAGCTTTAGAAACAGGTGTATGCAATCACCAAACATGACACTGATGTGTATTTGACACTTACTTCACATGCTTGTCCTAACAGTTTCTGCGTTGTCAGCTCATATTTACAAAGGCCCCACAATCAGGCGCCTCTAATTCTGAAATGTGGAGGTGAGAAAGATGCAGAAGTTGTTTGATGACTTTGGTAACGTCAGCATGCTATGCTGACGTTACCAATGACATGCTCACAATGACAATGCTACCATGCTGATGTTTAGCAGGTATAATGTTTAATGAGTTCACCATCTTTGCTTAGCGTGTTGGCATGCTAACATTTGCTAATTAGTACTAAACCCAAAGTACAGCTGAGGCCTGATGATGGCGCTAGATAAAAAGTCAGAGGATCACCAAAGTTTTTACAATTCATTCTAAGAAGGACGGGAATGTCTGTACCAAATTTGATGGCAATCCATCCAAATAATTGTCCCACATCCCACGTAAAACCACAAATGTCAACCTCATGGTGATGCTAGAATGAAAGTCAGGGGATCACCAAAGTCAGAGATTTGTCCTCTGGGGACCATGAATGTCTGTACACAATTTCATGGCAATATAGATATTTCAGTATAGACCAACCATCTGACAGACAGACATTGCCTTCCATAGAGCCATATGACGTTAGCATTGCTAAAAAGGGTGGGTAATGAATGCTAACAGAAGTTTTATTGACAAACTTTCTATTACCTCAAGGCAATGGTCAAAAGTCAGCAAAACATCTCTTGAAACTCGTGTATCTAAATTATTTCTGAAGCCTCCACTTTTCCAAGCTTTTCTAATAGCAAGTGGGAGCAACTGTAAAATCTTTTGATGTGTGATCTTTTTTTACATTCTGACATAGGAAGTTCCAAAAGGCAGTTTTTTTTCCATTCACATATCGAATTCCACAAGAACATATGGATATAGACAATAGACAGATTCAGAATTGTTCCTCAATTAGCTGAATTATGTAAGAGGAGGAGTGCAGAGTGAGAGAAGAAGAGGGGGATTGTGTGAGAGGGGTGGTAGTTGACTCAGCTGCAGTGTGGCCCTGCTGCAGATGACAGCTCATCTTTGACAGCTATCTGTCTGTCTGTCTCTCACTGTCACATTTGCTGACCTAAGTTGCTGGTTTCATGTCAGTCCATGATTTCTTTGAGTTGCACTCTCAGCCCTGCTTCCATGTGTCTCTTGTGCCTCTCATTAACTTGCAAAGTGGATGTTTGGTTTGCATTGTGTCTCGGCCGAGTAGATCAACTTGGCTCGGTGCTCTGCATTTGCTCACACAGCACACACGCCATCACATTGGGGTCACATCCCAATATTAGATCACAACATAACGAAAAGATTAAGTAAACTCGGGCCAGCCAGATGAATCAGATACAGCACTTGACACGTTTTGAGGAGAAGAAACCATATGGCAGTCCACACTAAAGGGAATTATGTTCTGAATTTTCAGGAGCGAGTCCAGCAGTTAGAGAGGCAGCTGAAGGAGATGGAGAGGGAGAAGGAAAGGGAGCTGAACGCCTTAAGGAAAGCGAAGAGAGAACTCGTCCACACAACTCAAACGGTAGGAGGGATTTATGATATTGTGGACTATCACTACTGCTGCTGCTGCTGCTACTGCTACTTAACAACAAGCAGTCATATTATATTCTGGTGGTTCATTCATTAGTCTGTCTTTATGTTGGAAATAGTACCGAAGATGGCTGTGTAAGAAATCAACCCCTATTTACTACCTAGTGCTCTTTTTACTTTTTAGTTTCTGGCATTTTATTTGAATGTATGAATTCGAAGAGTAAAATGTATGCACATATTCTGCCCTCAAAAATTCCCACAATTGAACAAATGCAGTGTTGGTTTGCCTTACATACAATAGATGTATATAAATTTACTGTCACGTGACACTACACCTGTCAGTGATGCTGCAAAATGATGATGAATCATAAGCGTCAAAAATGTCAATTTTCAACTCACTACCAGAGTAATCTATTTAGCGTAGTAAATGAGTTGAGTGATTTCTGACACCACCCAGATTTTTGTTTTACAAATGCAGCATCCAAAATCTCTATTTACTATAGTGAAATAGCCTATATTTAACTCATGCCATTTTATTTGAGTGTCGAGACCCGAGTGAGAAAATGTATCCATTATAAAGTGCCCTCAGAAATCATAAGCCCAACAACCGGCAATTGCCGATATATATTTGCACAGGTGTGTGTGTGCAGCGGCTGCCACTTGTTTGTCGGAGGTAGACCTTTTTTAAATAAGCGAAATAAAAAAATCGGCCAACAAAAACAACTCAGCCAATCGTTGATAGCGGATATATTAGTCCAAACGCCCCACCCTAGTATTGAATGTGGGACACAGCTAAACATTTCTAAAGGTATAAATAATCTCATTGGTTGAATTAAAGGTGGAATTTAAGGACCCATTTTTAGGGGTGCAGGTACACTTGCCATATCAACTTTATAAGGTGATATTATGTTGACGTTGAGTTTACAGCTTGTTTTGCTGCCTCCAAGTTGCCAACTAGCTAATTAGGTTACCTAAATGAGCTGTGCCAATGAGCAAACATACAGAAAGTGGTACGATAATATTGCATTTGCAGTAACCGAGGCTGTGTGAAATTGTTCAATCTTCTGTTTTCCATTTTGTAGCTTTGTCCGAATGTCTAGTGGGATCTATTATACCCTATACTGTATAGCAAACCTGGTGAACAAATGTTATTGTATACAGTGCCTCATAAAAATAATGTACAATCAATGGCCAATACCAAACATATATTTACCATGATGCACTATATAGTCCTCTACATAAATTCCCAGTATGGTGAATAGTGATTGATTTCTGACTCAGCCTTAGAGTGCTAAGCTTCAAAACATAATGTAACTTTGTATTTTACATCTTTCCCTTTTCACTGGGCTTCAGTTCAGTCTTATCAAAAACATCCAATCACTATTAGTTGGCATACATTTTGAAGACAGCCCACACTGCCATGTATTATCAGTGTTTATTATGAATACTTGGTGTTCCAAAGTATGTGATTTACTCAGTCACTAATTAAACTGCACTGTGACTTTATCACACAGCCGGTGGTTTGCCTTTGATCAGACTTATGGCAGCACCAGTTAAAATGAGGAGGAGATGAGATCTGGACGAGGAAAAATCTAATCAGACATGGAGAGAGAGAGAGAGAGAGAAAGAGAAAAGGGAGCGGGAGTGAGTGAGAGAGCTTAACTCAAACTGGAGGGAGGGAAAGAGAGGCTAGAGGGAGGAGTAAGCAATGTGAGGGAGGGTGCTGCGTTTGTGAATATGCGTGTACATGCGAGTGTGTGTGTGTGTGTGTGTGGACATGGGAGAGAAGGAAAGCTGGGAGAAGTTTCACATCCACACAGCAAGCGGTAAGCTACAAAAATACACTTAAATCAATTTGCACAGCTGACGGACATTAAAATTATGTTTGTCAGAAAACTACCTTAATGTTTAGTTCATGAGCTCTTCTAAATGAGAGAACATGGACATCTGGAGGGAGGGCAGAAGGGAGTGGCAGTAGAGAGGAGGAGAGAGGGACAAGACACTGTCAGACAACATGACCAAGTGTGTATGACTGCATGTAGGATATGGTTTACTTCTGGCAGATGTGTAGTGAACTTTTAATGGTGAGAGACAGTTGTGTCTGAGAGAAAATGACTTGTATAGTAGATAGTTTAGGAAAAATGTATCTGGTTGGATATTATTGTTGTAACAAGGGACATAGGAAGCATTTGTAATAGATTTTACTCTTGAATATTTACTAAATGTAGAAGAAAACAATACCCAATGATCAGTAACTGTATAAAACCTTTTAATTCTTCACTGTCCACACATTCTCTGTGGGCATGTGCTAGTGTAGAGTGAAAGAGACTAAGGGTTAAACAGTGGACTGCATGTGGCGACTGAATTGCTCATGTGTTTGTGAGTCAAGCAGGGAGGGAGGGTGAGTGGGAAAGATAGTGAGGCAATGATAATTTTTTAACTCATTACGATCCCTCTTGGAGTGGAGTTTTCATTCTCAGCCACATGTGGTATGTCTAACGCAGCAGCTTTCATCAGTCACTGTATTTGTCATCTTCCCTGCATCTCCATTTCATTTAAACTGTTAAACTCGTTAAATTCATTGAACTATTTAAGCTGTACTTTTGCCCTGCAGCCAGTTTTCATCACAGATACGTTACTGAATTTCAAATGATATTGAATCTGGTCCTACAGGTTCTAAAAGAGAAGAAGCCGCTCACTGATTGGTCGAACATCACCGGCTCAGCCCCCTGCATGATGTCACTTTCCCCTCTGACCGTTCACAAGCCTCCTCAGGTAGGAGCAGCGTGTCATCATGGATACAGCATGTGTTTACAAAAGGCTTCAACTAACAATTATTTTCATTTAAATTTCATTTCAGAAAATATAAAAAAATGTCAATTTTTAATCTTAAAATGTATTGTATTGACCGACCAACAGTCCAAAACTCAAAGATACTCAGTTTAATGTCATAGAAGGCTAAGAAAACCAGCAAATATTCACATTTTAGAGGCTGGAAGCTGTGAATTTTTGATATTAGTGCTTAAAAAAAGACATAAATGATTAATTGATTATCATAATTGCTGATTCAATTTGTGACAGTAGACTCATCGCTTCATCGCCTAATCGCTTAAGTTCTAGTTTACAAGATTTAAGAAGAAGTTGAACTGTTTTCACACAGCTCATACTTGCACTGTTTTCTTTGATTCTATAGGAACCATGCAAAGAATCTGTCAGTTTGCCCAGAAGACGGAGCTCGCATCGCAACAGCAAACTCAACGACAGGCCGCTCTCAGCACAGGGTGAGCTATTACCAGCCCTCTTATTCTATTTTCTATTGTACTCTTGATTGCTTAAGCCGACAGCACTGTGACATAGAACAATAAACGCTCTCTCTTTGCACTCATGTTCTCATTTTGTCTGACTGTTTGTTCAGTTCCCTCCCTTTTAGTCAAATCAAAGGTGTGTCAGTAGAGTTGGCAGGTTGTTATTACGTAGGTAGAAAGCAGGATTTACCTGTGCAGATCAGACAAGCCAGAGAAGCGCATATATACTTAAGCCTAAAATCTCCTCAGTAGTATGTGTTTTTCACATACACACACCTATCTGTCATCAAATATCCAAGTAGCCTGATCTACAAGGTCATGTCCAGTCTTGCCAGGTGTTTGTCCTCCTTACTTTAACTTAGTCTGTTCCTGAATGCTGTAACTGAAAATTGTTGATCTAATGCAACTCATCATCTTGATACACAAATTCTCTCACGTCACATCCTATATAAGGCTATTCGCACTGACCGATGCATGTTCTCGCATGTCTTTCTCTATCTCCTTCCTCTCTCAGGGTTGGTGAGGATGCTTCCAGACAGCCAGACCCCAGAGGCAATCACTTCCCCTCTCCCCTCCCATAGGCTCAGCAACGGGCACAGTAGCGGGCACAGACCTGGGTCCAGCAACGGTGGCGGGCTCCTCACTCCGTGCAACAGTACAACAAGCTCTCGCGCTGCCAGGTCAGTTACTTAACTGCTTGTTTGATGAACAGCGAAATGAAGAGTGGCTTTTAAATGTGCTTTTAGACATTTATGTACTTCTTTAGCATTTGCATGCAACAGTAGGGGCAGGATGGAGAAATCTGGAGTGTGTGTGAAGGGTTTTATTTCAGAATATCACTGTGAGGAGGATCACGTTTTATGTAAGGTGCAGTTGTACCGTGTGTAAACACGGCGACATCGCTACAACAAAGTCTGATTGAGCGACAAATATGAGCAGTCGGACAATCAGACAGGTAGTAAACAAGCCAACAGTTTAACCAGATTATCTAAAGCACTTTATATGGAGGTTAAAGTGAAAGTGAGCACACTGGAAATGTCGATAATAACTGTGCGCACACAAGTGTGGTAGGTCAAAGTTATGGTAGGTAAAAGTAGGTCAAACATCAGACCGTTTGGGTAATAATTTTACAGTTCATTTTCATTTCCCTTCCAAATTAGTTTTGAGTTATTTTAAAACCTGTATGATCGTGTGACTGGTCATGCTCCTCGCCCCATTGGATGTCTTTTCAACACGGTTAACACTTTCCCAGATCTTATCTTATCCTGATCTTATTCCTTTTGAAGGAATTTTATTATTTTTGGCCCAGGAACAAATAATATCAACAACACAACAAGGACTTTGACTCTGGACACTTGCAGTGTAACAACTAACACACATGAACATAACTTCTTATATTACATTGCAAACAAAGAACTTTGTCTTCTGTCTTGGTCTCTACAAACACAATCTGAATTTACAGTTACATGTATTGCACTATGAATGAGAATGTTAGTTTGTAGTACTGTATCGTTAACATTAAAGTGTCATATAATACTGTCGACATATGCTGAGTTTTGCAAATGCAGTTAATGTGCTTAAGGTGTAATTTAGACTGATTCTCAGTGGCATGTTTGTATCTCAGGACAGCACTCCAGTTGCATGAATCAACAATTTAATTGCAGTGCTGCTCTTGATTTTTGCCTTTTGCTTTTGGATGTTTGTATCTTAACTTTTGCAGTTATTCTGATTAATATAACTCCTCTTCCTCTCAGCCCGTCTCTGTTGGATCTCCAGGAGATCGAGAAGAAACTGAAGGAAGCCAAGGCAGAGAGAGAGAGGCTGCTCAGAGAGAGGGTGAGTCACCTGCCGTGGGAAACACTCGCTGACACCTCTAATCACCCGCGACACACTACATTAGACATGGCTGTCTGATCTCTGACACCCACTCAGCCCGCGCATGATAGTCCAAGAAAACAGCCAGCAGATGTGTGGATGTTTGTAATGCGTGTTTGCAGCATGGGCGAATGCCAAGACTGAAAAATGTGTAGCCATATGATTGTGAGTTTATGAAGAGTTTGAAACTAGAAAGGGGAAAATTCAGTGGTACTTATTGATATCAGGTTTCTTTTTTGGATGTGAATATCAAGGAATTCATTGTAAATACAACTCTGTTAGAGCAGAATTATCGTTTTCTTCTTAAATTTGTTTCCCTGAAAGGGGTCATCACATATTTTGGCTAATAATTTTCAGTGATACATGTGTGCACCCAGGAAGAGCGACGGCGGCTGTTGTTGGAGAAAAGGCAGACAGAGCCAAACTCTCCCAGAACAGACCAGCCAGAGACCCCACAAAAGCCCGAGCCAGAACCAAAGGAGCAACCAAAGACCAGTTCTCTCCCAAACTCCCCAGAAGTATGTATGAAATGCAAAGCAGTGTTATAGGCCCTGAAAACATATTTTCTCAGTCACCTTCTTACTCTGAGCTATGCACAGTAAAAAAAAAATCACAATCAATGCAGTAGAACCAAAGATATTGTCTTATTTATTCCACGCATTCTTCCTCCTTGTCAAAATCAGATGCCTACATTACCCACAATACAACTCGACCGCTGACAGTTTAGTTAGAGGTCCGGATATGTTATGTTAGTAGCGGCTAATGTAGCCTTGAGCGGCTAGCCTCAAGCAGAGATGAGGAGCAGGCTACAGAGGTCTGTTAAGCTCTCTTCTTTCTAACTCCACACCCCCAGATTTTTTTTACATTTACAGTCTAAGGCTTCTTTTAATAACTTTTTTTCATATATAAAGTAGTACTCCCCAAGACCTGTAAACAGACTTTGATTGATTTGATTTTGGTAAAATTGTTCCCCTTTTAAGATTTTTCTTTCTGTCTTACCGCTGCTTTTTAGATTTAATTTTTAATGGAAAAAGGCCTTGTGATTTAGCCATAATTTTTTTTTGTAGATCACATTAGCAATACTCAAAAGAGAATGTCAATAATTTAGTGTTGCAGTTGCAGGAGATCGATTAAAAAAGAATATTCAGAATGAGTAGAACTCCACTTGACTAATAAATTAACTTTGATATGTAAAATGGATGGAGTGCCCCTTTTTAAGTGCAATATGTTCCTGTTTTTCTTGTTTGAACCTTAAACCCTTATCAAAGATTAGTCATTATTTGAGAATAATATCAGAAATATTAAATTAAATCCATCAGGTCTACTCATTATGATTGTATAAACAATGTACTGTAAAGAGTGAGGGACCAGGTAAAGCAGACACACATTTAAGTACATGTACAAGAAAAGCACAACAATTCTTTTTAGGCCAAACAGGCATGCCCAGTATCATGATGTCACACTCTCAAATTTTTATCATCTGATTGCAGAAGACTCGCAAACAAGTGTAACCATAATAAAAGGCTCTGAATTTTATTAGTGTTATTGTTTAGTGTGCCTCTTATCAACCATCCATTTGTCTCTCCAGCAACGCGGCCTGCCCCTCTTCCTCTCTCCCAACTTTGACCTCCGGGCCCACCTGGAGTCTCTGGGTCACGGAGTGGCCGGCTGCACGGACCTGCGGCTGACGTCTCGACGCTGTGCAGGCTTCCTGACCAAACGAGGGGGGAGGGTCAAGACCTGGAAGAAGAGATGGTTCCTGTTTGACATGGACCACAGACGACTAGCCTACTATACAGGTTAGACTGGCTGGGAGTGTGGTGTGTGCACATATTGACTGTGTGTTTGCATGAAGGAAAGCCTTCTGTGTGTCACACTAGCTTACTAAAACTAAGTCAGGCATGTTGTAAAATAATATTGCACGAGTAACATTATCTTCCAGCCTCCATCCTCCACTTATTTTGCTGTACCTTCTATTGTATTGATCAAAAAATGGCTTACATTTAAAGAAAACAACTTAAATTGCAGTTAAAACATTTTTACGTAAAGGCAACTACTGTATGCAGTCAAAAGAAAGAGGACTTAAGAAAATTAGAAATAATTTTTAAATTAATAAAGTTGCAGACTTGTAATTACTTCTATGACTTGAATCGATCCATCGAGTCCTAATGAGTATGTTGTTACTACATTTTTTCTAACTTTCTTCTCCCTTTGTTGCAGACTGTGATGAGAGGAAGCTAAAGGGAGTCATCTACTTCCAGGCCATAGAAGAAGTTTACTACGACCATCTACGAACAGCCACTTCTGTGAGTTTTCATACAGTTCACCAACTGACTTAGAAAAATCTATCATAGTCTGTGGAGTGTTTCATCCGGCTGATGGTCTGTGCCAAATCTCTGAGCTTTTAATCTGCAAGGGATCAATTTGATAAATGCACTTTAAAATGGACTACATTAGGCTACAAGCCCTCTGTCATGGTGAAAAGGGCCTGTAGCGTGGAGTCTTATATATGATGTACAGGCCAGTGTAGCCCAGTCATGAATCCCAAAACTCTATCAGAAAGTTTATTGGTTTATTTATGTGTCTTAGGTATAACATGCATGGCCATCATTAAACATATCGTTATATGATCCAGAGGGGAGCCGAAACGTCTTGATTCTGAAAACAGTGTCCAGATGACTACGACTGAAACCTTTTCTACGATAAAACGTCACATTCTTACTTCTAGTGTTAGTCTAAGTTGAATTAAACATCAGTTTGTTAATAAAAATGATTTTGGGTGTTGTATTCCAGTGAAAAAACTAATTCTTTCACACTAAAGCAACAACCGCCTGTTCTGCTTCTCAGAAAAGTCGAGTTGCAACGGTGAGAGCAGTGAAAGAAAAGCTTCAAATGAATTATTGTAACAAAAATGTAATGTTGTTATTTATTTTTGATAACTTTTGGGTTCATATGGAAGAATGCAAATCTCTACAGGGAGATAAGTGAAATCTTGAACAAATCAATCACCATTATGGAAAAACTCTTCAGTCCTGTCATCATGACTTATCACATTATTACTGTCTGTCCCTTCCCTTCAGTCTCCGCGGCCCAGTCTGACGTTCTGTGTGAAGACATACGACCGTCTTTTCTTTCTGGTGGCTACCAATGCAGTATCCATGCGGATTTGGATGGACGTCATCGTCACAGCAACAGACGAGCACAGCCGTTATTGACCTCTTGCACATGTGACTATAAAATCCTTGAGCGAAGCTACTGAGCGGTCAATGCATTTAGTCATTTTCTCCCTGTTGAGGGGCTGGTTTGGCTGAGATCCACCTCAGGGGCTGATTCTGTACCTGGACTCATGAATCTGTGGATAAGGCAGGTGAGACACAGAGGTGCAGTGGTTCGAGGTGCCAAGTAGATGTGCTTGAAGACAGCCGAGGAAACTGTTACTGGAAGAGTGATGCTTCAGTGGTGACAGAGGCTGACTGCTGAACCAGCTGCAAACCACAAGCAGCTTAACACACCAGCCTGCACACTGGGTTTCTGTTACTGGGAGGTTTTACTCTTTGAGCCTGACCTCCCCCCTGCTGGTCCCAGTCCAGCATTACAGGACTGGTGTACAGTACACTACAACAAACAGGAAGTGGGCACCATAATAGCAACACTTGTACGATATAATGCAATCCAATGTAATAGCCCAGCAATAAATAATCCGTTATTAGTCAGTGATGTCTTGATTTGTGCTGGATTGTTTCATATTGTCAGGTGTTTCCATTAAAATGTCCATATCCTGTATCTTTGTTTTCATTAATTACATTTTCATGAATTAAGTTATTATTTGGAAATTTATATGGGTTTGATATGCAAATAAATGAAGGCATACACTGTTATGAATGCACTATTAAATGTTTATTCATAAAAAGTTTGCTTTAGTTTGTCACTTTTTTTTCAACTTAAATCTTTATTGGCAACATTAAATAAAAACACCAACAAAATCTTGAAGGATTCATATTTAGCTCCATTGTGATGTCCCTGTGTTGCATATTGTCCACTGTTCTTCTAGTTGTCCAGTTCTTCTAGTCTCAAGATATGTATCAGTTTTAACAATATTGATACTGTGCTGGGGGCCCTATTTTCCCCAGTTCCTTGTAGTAGCTTTTTAATAGTGTTTTAACCAAATATCGCTCTCTTCTAATTACACTTTCTGCAGAGAAATTACAGAGATACAACACCATACAATTCAGAGGGACCTTATGTCCTACAGGGGTATTTGTTGCAGCACTTTACATACCATTTCCCAAAACAGTTATTTTCTGACATTTCCAAAAAATATATGAGCAATCTACATCAAATGATCCACATACATGACATCTGTGTAACTTCTTATTAAGCATCTTAACATTATCAACTATTTCCTTTAAAGCACTATGCACATTGCATAATCAGCTGCGTAATAAGCTGCTCTTTTGAGGTGTTTACTGAAACGGTAATTGAAACTTCCTGTATAAAGCTTTACAGTAACCTCAGGCCTCAGACACTTAAACACTTAAACCTGTAAGAACTTTAAAGAGTCCATTCACTGCAACACATTATTAAAATAGGAACGTACATTGTTTTTTTCTTGTGTTTTTCTGCTTCAAATCACAGGTACTTTACTATTATTTTCTAATGCAAACCATAACGGTTCTGCCTTTCATACAGCCATTTCAACTTATGTCAGTACTGTTTGAAAATCAGCTTTCAGAGTGTTGAAACATGTCCTACTTGGTGCGTTCAAGTGCTTGTGGAAAAATCCAACCATAGAAACATGCATAGCTGTTAAATATAACAATACAATACAATATTTTTTATTACAAGAAGCAACCAGATTCCCATTGCCTTTTCACAATGTTCATGTTTGCTTATGTTTGTCTGTTGACTTTCAACATAGCTCATGAATGCAGTGGTTGAAGAGGGTTCAGAAATCTAGTCACAATCAGTATAGTATTTGTTTTCACTTATTAAATTAAATATTAGCCCTACTTCTAATACAAATTGACCCTAAACTTGACTGTCTATTTAAGTACTCACATTTTTATAATGAGATTACATCCGTATGCCAGTACTATGTTTCTCTTCACTTCCTCTTTATTTATAAATAGCACAATGTTCTGATGAAATAGTGAGTACTTGTGTGCTGAAACAATAGGCATTTTAGTCGGTTGTCAAATATACAAATAATTCAGCTTACTGTGTCCTTGGAAAACAGCTGAAGAGACTTACATTACTGTAGTATAAAGACAGAATCAAAACCCAGTTGTTGTGCTGAGTGCCACTCCCCAGACAAATCTTTCGAGAGCTGAGTGTGCCCCCTGACGCACCACCAGTCTGACATGACTCAGTAGTTGGATTATTACCACTGACCCTTCAATGCTGGTAAAACCTGTATTTGCTGTTTTATCAATTTCAAAAACATTGACTCAGATTTCAGTACTGTATATACTTTATGGCTTCAAAATCAAGTCAGGAGTTGTGTATTTAAATATGCTCTTTTCTTCCAGAAAATAAAGACACTGTATGCTGAACATCATTGTTGGCTGTAAGGTAAGACTTCATTTTCATAAAACTCAAATGATCTGTTAAAGCTGTAAGCGAGCTGTAAAATGTTATCACATACTGTAAGTCTACTTATGTTGTTAATTCATGCAGTAGATCCATGCAGAAATAAATTCTTATTTCTTTGTCACAAACTTACTCAAGTACATCAACTTAAGCAGTGCACCTAAACAATTTTAAAATACTGGTACATTAGTTAAGTCTTTGTCATTTGCCAGTCATGCATACTTTTACTCTGCAAAATTTCAAGTATTGTAATTATGTTGTATTTTTTCTCTGCTACATTGTTCTGACGGTTGTAGCTGCTTGTTACTTTCCAGAATACGGTTTCACAAAATCATATGCAAAACATTTAATATGGTTTGAATTCAAATGAGCTGCTGTGACAGATGACAACACAACACTGTATCGTAGACTGTTTTCAGTGTAACTGCAAATTTATAGTAAACATCTTCATGTTTGTTCTTCTATGCATGATAGGTATCGCCTTGCTCATTCAATATACAACAGTGTACAATGAATAGCTTGTGATAGTTTTTGATTATTTGACTGCAAATCATTTTACCTCAATGCAATTCTAAAATTCACTTATAAGCAAGCAAGCTTTCCTGCTATAAGCTTGGAATAATACAAATAATAGTTAACCAATAAAAACAAAATAAAATATAAACTGATTTTTGTATGTATGTCCAGTACCTCTCAGTAGTTTCATCAACCCGACAGAAAAGCATGACAGCCGCTGTTAAGGTTTTCCTCATATGCTGTCTACTTCAAGGTAGGCTATTCCACATTCGAAGGCTTTTCGGATGTTTACAATTACTCACAAATATTGCAAAATGTACTTTTTGTCTTAACATTGACTTTTTATGGGTGTCTGCTGTTATTTTGGATGGTTTAGTTTTCCCTTTAATAATGACAGCTTATAATTTTCTAGGTGTTTTGTTGCAATTTATGACAATTTCTACTTGTTGAAATACTTATTTTTGTTTTTACCTTGGCTGATATTTATTTTATTTCTATTGTTTCACCTCAGGTAGCTTATGCCAACACTGGGCAGCCTTCATGCCTCAGACAGTAGAGGGACTAAGTGGGTCCTGTGTGATCATCCCCTGCACTTTCAGCTTGCCCTCAGTTTGGGATCAATACCTGGATGATTCGTGTAAAGCCATTTGGAAGCGAGGGAGCTGGAGTCGAACGCAGGTGTTTGATTCCAGCCTCACTGGAGCGAGTGCAAGCTTAAACATCCTGCAAGGAAACCTAACAGGGATCCTGCGTGAGAAGGACTGCACCACCATCTTCAACAACCTGCCATCGAACCATTATGACAACTATTACTTCAGACTGCAGTGTGACAGCGCTCTGAAGTTCAACTTTCAAGCAAGTGTTATTATCATCGTTCAAGGTTTGTGTTTTGTCCTGTTAATCTCACACATGTGAGAGATACCCACATCTTTTGGTATCTCTCTTGCCTTTTTGCTCATTGTTTTTACTCCTCAGATTCACTGCCCAGCCCTACCATAACGCCATCCAGGCTGGATGTAGAAGAAGGGACTGCAGTGAGGTTGAACTGCTCGGCTGTGGCTCCCTGTCCCATTCTTTCTCCAGCTCTGACATGGACCCCCAGTATAGGTGACACTGATGAGAACATGGAGACTAAATTTGTGACCTCTGTTATGAATTTCACCGCTTCGTACCTCCACAATGGACAGAAGTTCTCCTGCACCGCTCTCTATAACCGACAAGCTGGCAACAGTGACCTTCTGTATGAAAAAAGTTTGACCCTCCGTGTTCTTTGTGAGTATGTTTCCGGCATTGTTATGTCTTGTTGTTGTGTTGGCTGTTGTTTCAGAGCACATCATACAGTATCATGTCATCTCACTTTATTATATTGTGATGTTACGATATGTTGTGAAAAATCCATTTGTGTGGTTGTTTATCCTCTTTCAGCATAACTTGCTGACTCATCCAATAAATAGTTTGACACTATCCCTCTGGGGAAGTATTTGGATCAAAATGTATTAATAACTTATTAACCTTTACTAACTGCAGACAATTATTTATCACTTACTAATATTTACAGCTGTATACTTGCTGACTTAAGTGCTAGAGTTTTTTGGCTGCAAAGGGATTTTTTCCCAATCTGGCAACCCAAAAGTTGTTCTTAGTAAGGCTTATTACTGATTCATAATAATAATGCTTTATTAACATTAATAACCCATGCAGTTACAACTTGCAAACCTCTCATGAAGCATTCATTATTACGTGGTTGACATGTTCCACAGTAGGGTATGTTGTTATATTGGCATGTCATATGTCTTAAAGGAATAGTTTGACATCGCGGGAAATACACGCTTTCTTACCAAGCGTTAGATGAGAAGATCGATACCACTCTCGAATCTGTCTGTTAAATACGAAGCTTCAGCAAGCAGCTGGTTAGCTTAGCTTAACACAAAGACTGGAAACGGGGGGAAACAGCTAGCCTGGCTCTGTCCAAAGGTAATACGGATTCGTCTAAGAGCACCTCACCAAGCTCACTAACCTCTCAGTGACGACGAGAATCCGGGATGTTACTGTCCCTGGTTAAGAAATAGATTGTTGCATAAATTAACCCTCTATAAAACCACAACATGTCATTTTTACAAACAAGATATAATGTGTTAATTAATGAGCTTTAGAGGGGCTGGTAGGCAGATTTTTGACCTTCGGACAGAGCCAGGCTAACTGTTTACCCCTGTTTCAAGTCTTTGTGCTAAGCTAATCATCTCCTGGTTGTAGCTTTACATTTATCGTACAGACATGAGACATGAGAGTGGTATTGATCTTCTCATCTAACTCTTGGCAAGAAAATAAGAAGCATATTTCCCCAAAGGTCTAGCTATTCCTCTAAGTCACGTTACATCACAAATAATGTGACTCAGTGGTCAGCACTGTCACCTCACATCAAGAGGGACTTGGGTTGTAGTGTTTTCTGTGTAAAAATTTCAAGTTTGGATCTTGTTAAAGTGTTTCCTCACAGTCAAAAGACATGCAATTATGTGGGTTTAAAACTCCTCAGTAAATTCTCAATGGACAGGTATGTTTGTGGTTGTTGGATGAACCTGTAACTAAATAAGGTGTAAAGAAATCAATTAAATGATGCATGTTTAAAGCTGCACAAATTCATATTTTTATATTAGCAGTGGATCAAATGATGTGCAATATAAAAGATGTTGCTCATAATGACAAAACTGCAGAGAATTATCACCTGACTGCAGTTTCCCTCAGCTCTACAGAGCTTTTTAACACCTTTCAGCTCATAAGAGGCAACTGTTTGCTAACATGATCGCCATATCAACTTCATACAGTAATATGTCAGATGATATGTTAGTGGCCAAAAAATCTATTCATGCAGGTATTTCACACATTTAAAAAAAATTGTCTTTCAGATCCTCCAAATAACACATCAGTCAGTTACTCTGGTCCTGTAAAAGAGGGCAGCTCGGTGACTCTGACCTGCAACACTAACGCAAATCCAGCTGTGGACGGCTACACCTGGTACAAAGTGGATGGAGATCAGGTGGCAGCAGTGGGTTCTAAGAAGAGGCTTTCAACTACAGTCACAGAAGTTGACAGCCAATTTTTCTGCCAAGTCAGTAACAGATATGGAACCCAGAACTCATCCATCACTCAGATCGACGTGCAATGTAAGTCAGAATGAAACAGAAATACAGATGACAAATATTGGCCAGCAACATGGACTGAACGCATACTTGTGTTTTTTTTCCAGTTCCTCCCAAAGAAACCACAGTAACTGTCGACCCTAATGGTCCTATATTGGAGGGCAGCTCTATTACTCTATTCTGTATGAGCCGTGCCAACCCACCTGTGAACAACTACACCTGGTACAAAGATGATGAAGAGGATAAGGAGCCTGGATCAACCTTAGTTATAAACGATGTTGATCGGAGCCACAGTGGTGACTACCACTGTGCAGCAAAAAATGAACTGGGAGAGAAAACATCAGTACCGATTCAGCTGGACATTCAGTGTACGTTCATTTTATACAGTAAAGACATTGATTTACACTGATAACAAACAACAAAACTGTATATTTCCAGTGTGTTTATATGCTGAATATGGCTCTTCTGTAAATCCAGCTGTGGTCACCCAAACATGGTCTGAGGCCAAGACTCAGCCACAGGGCAACACTACAGTGTCTGGACCGTGGACAGTAACGCATTGTCTCATTGCGTGACAACCTCAAAATCCTTTCTATGTCAATGGTCCATCATGACTGAGCTCTGTTGTACGTCCACATGTGTGCCAGTGTGTCCATTTATGTATAGATATCTTGTTTGGTTGGGAAAAAATTGTCTCAGTTTACCGAAAAGAAAATTGAAATTAATTTTATAAAGATCATGGAAGTACAGTATTTGTAAACCTTTATAGTATCTATGAAACACAAACCTTTTGTTGACTCAGCATTTTTTCATTTACTTTTTGCTTCTCATTGTTAAAATGTACTTTAGCTTCCGTTAATAATTCACCACTAGTAAATAGGTTGGTTTGGTTTATTGAAAAGGCATAAAATTGTAAAATTTCACATAACTGGAGGTATGACAAAATATTGCATCATATTTTATTGCCCAGTACAAGGGGCTCGATTCCAAACATGTGGTGAATCAAACAGTTACCCTCATCAGCTATGAAGTTCAGTCTGGACCTTGGAAACAGGAGTTGAAAAACAGTCTTACCACAAGGTCCATTAAATTAAATTTTATTTGTTTTTGGAGCCTTTGATCATATCACATGATCTTCATCAGCAGAAACAGTTTGCACAGTTGTCACTGATTTGCAGATGTTCAAATTTCCATTTTTTCTGAGCACTTTAGGGACTTCTTGTCCTTGCTGGCTTAAAAGTTGAGATTCAAAGTTCATTCACAACCTTGGAAACAGCAGTTGAAAAATCGTGTTCTCTTCAAAATTGAACAGTGCAGTGCTTTAGCTGTTGCGAGATCTGAGATTTTTGTCACCATATCTGGTTGGTTGTTATTTTGTAAATCTGCCTCTGTGCTGCCAACATGTTGTCCTAAATGGGCCAAGAAAAGGAGTCCAAAGTATAGAATATTGTCATAATCTATGTGAGGCATATCCTCATCCACCCCTATTTTTTGAAAGGTATCAAATTGGGTGACAGAACTTAAGGTACCAAATCAAACCGTGAATTTATGAATCACTACAGCCCGAAATCACTTGTTGGGAAAATTGATTCTGAAACAAATATGCAATAACGTTGGATGCAGGACTAACAGAACAAAATCTTTTTCAGATCCCCCTAAGAACACCTCAGTTTCAATTGATCCCCCTGGTCCAGTGCGGGACGGCACCTCTGTAACTCTGACCTGCACAAGCATTGCCAATCCAGCAGCGGTTAACTTCACCTGGTTCAGAGTGGCTGGAAGAGAAAAGGAGATTGTGGGCTCTGAGCGCGACTTCGTCTTCAATGTGACCAAACTCTCAGAGGATCAGTATTACTGTGAAGCTCTGAATGTCCACGGAGCTGAATACTCAGAGCCTGCCAGTCTTGATGTAACATGTAAGATTTATTTATCTTTTGATTAATTGTAAGCCTTTATTTTTCTCAAGAAGTTTGACCAAGCATGTACAAATAGCCAATTACATTATCTGTCTCAGTTGTTTCAGAGATCCTGCCTTCTTCCCGCTGCGTCAAGATTTTATCTCTGATCCGATGTTCCTGCGACAGCCAAGGGAACCCGCCTCCCTCCCTGGTTTGGGAATTGGCCGGAGAGCCTGTCAATCACTCTGCTGAAATACCGATCAGAGAAGTCCCCCTGGGGAGCTTGGGCATGAGGAGCCTCATCACCTTGTACCGTCTGGACAAAGACATGCCCTCTCTAGTCTGTCTCAGCATCAACTCACTGGGCTCTGATAGTTTTGTGTTCAACGTGTCCTCCAGCGAAACTCAGCTAGGTAGAGGAATCTGCACGATGCTGAGTTTATGTTTTCTTATGTACCATCTGTCTCTTTCTGGTTGTAATGACTGATATGGTTTGTGGGGACTTTTCAGGCCTCCATGCTGTGTCCCTTTTGATCGGTTCTGCAGTGGGAGCACTGGGGATGTTGCTGGTGTGTGTCCCGCTGCTGCTATTCGTTTGCAGGTGAGAAACACAGCTGAAAAGACAGTCGCTAACACCCTAAATACAGCACTGTTAACAGGACATTTTGGTTTCAAAATGAGACAGAAACACATTTTTGAGGTTGCTGTCAGTGGTGTGACCAGGCTGGCTGTCATTTTCAATGGGAATGAAAATAAAATAAATAAATAAATAAATAAATAAATAATAAATAAATGACTGTACATATAATGACTTTTTGTGTTGGTTGTAGGAAAAGGAAAGACAGCCATTCACCTGGCAAGGGATTGGTGGACACTTCAGACTTTTTAGTTACTAATGAGGTGAGTTTATGTCCTCACATACACCAACATGTGTATTTAGGTGAAAACTTACAGATGCATGAAAACAGGAACCTTCACACATCCTACAAGCAAGTGCAGAAAGCATTGAATTTAAAGTACCAGTTTAACTTTTTTTTTGCTGTTAAACCTGTATTCCAATGAGAATATTGAGTGTCATTGGTTGACATGTTCCACAATAGGGTGTGTTGGTATATGGAGTGTGGAAAAAAGTACTTTTTTATCCAACTACTGCTACTCCCTTCTCTGCTCTCCATCCATATGCTTAGCATGTTCCAAATACTGTTTTTGCTGAATGATATTTTAATACACTGCTTCTGTTTGTCTCTCTAATGTTGAGCTGGCTGCTGGTACTAAACTAAGTAAGAGTTGTTACAAACAACAAAAATAAAGTTTGTAACTCCATGATGTAGCTGTTTTTTTGGCATATTTTGTATAGTGTCCACTCTGAACAACATCTAGGTGACTCTCGGGTGTACTGTTGAGTCTTGCTTGCAAGATAACAAGAAACAATGTTGGTTTAACAGCAAACCAATTTCTCAGAATGTTGTTCTTTTAACAGTGGACCAGATGTAATCTCATTGGGCCTAATTGGGTAAAGAGAAATACAATCTCCTCTTCTCCATTACTTTTGTTTTCCTGTAGACCAACTCTTCACAAGTGGATGTGATTTATGCCAATAAAGCCATTCTGGAAGAGGAAGGAGTAGTTAAGGAAGACCCTCTCCACTACGCCAATGTTGACTTTGCTAAACTCCAGGCCAAGTCAAAGGGTAAGCTCGGGGAAGGGGAGATCAGAGGCCTCGCCTCCACGACCTCTGAGTATGCTCAGATCCGTCTGTACTCCAGAGGAAGCAACGGAGGAGACGCAAAGGAAGAAGAGACAGTCGCTGACACTCTTTTCGGACAAAGGAAAGTCTCTGATGGTTTCATAGGACAGGTTGGTGAAAAGGTTATGGATTAACTTTAGGGGAAATGATAGCTGAAACACAGGATTCTGGGCTTCAAACAGCTACAGGACTTTATATGTTCCCCTTCAGTTTCCAGATCCCAGCTGAGCAGAACAAGCTCCTAAAGTCTGCAGCAGTGGACGTAGCCTTATTTAAAGTGAGTAATGCCACACACTTGTGGCTTCAAGTTGAGCTCTCACTGTATCTCATTTGTCACTGTAACTCTTTTCTGTCAATCCTTCTTGTGTCTCTTTACTGAAAATGCCTAGCAAAACAAAAACACCATAAAAGTGATTTAAATACATAAAGTAGGCAATTACCGCATGATACAGATGTCAGAGCTAATCTGCATGCTGGGGAAGAACCTTTAACCGCCTCACAATCAACCATAACAGAACCAGTAACAGTTCCCTGCTATAGATAAATGCTGCCACATTTATTATGCTACTGTTTATATTTAATATTTCAATACTACCTTTTATCTTACAGTTCTCTGTAAATTTTTTATTTAAAACATCTGTTCAGAGTGAAAGAACCAGGTACACAGAGTGACATTTGTCTAACACTTTTTTTATTGATCATTTTGTATTTGTTTTTTGCTAAAAATATGTTTGTGCTTGTTTATAAAAACAAAGAAAGCCATTATTCCTGCAATTACATTGGCAGTCATACAAGAGCTGAAGTCAAAGTGTGTTATGAAATGGAGCATTATGCATATTATATATATATATATATATATATATTGTTTCAACGCGCATGTTTCAGAAACAGGCCTCAGTGAAGCAACTGATACACAGCGTTACAACATTACAGCCATGTCATCTTGTGCTGGAGGATGTTCACAAATGTCAAAGTTATGTCAATACATTTTACAAATATGTACATTTGCCCACACATACTTTCTTTTATAATTCAGGAATTTGAACAAAAATATGTTAAAATTGAGCCCATGGGTTTGGATTAAGCTCATAACATTGGTCACTTTCCTCCCTTCTGTTTGGTACTTGATACTGAACACTAATAAAAGCAGAGAAGTAATATTTTAGGAGTGAGTGATAAAACCCTTATTTAATAAACAAAAACTGATGATTTATTATGAACACATAGCTCAGATAAGAACATCTTAACTCAGATTTTGACCTCAGAGTACTGAGTCTCTTCTTCATCAGAAGTGCTGGAGTCACTGCTGGCTCTCTGATGTCCAGGCTTTGCCTTGAAGATCACGTGTGAATAACTGAGATCTTCTTCATCTTCACTGGTGTCTGTGTCACAGTTCAGTGGATCTGGAAATTTGGCTGCATGTGCTGCACTGATGTTCTCGTAGTCCTCCAGCCTATCTTGTTCATTCTAGGAGGATAACAGAGATTTTCACCAGATCATTTGTGGACAAAAACCCCCCAGCAACATTCATATTAACACACATTTGATTCTTGCGAGGACTTGAAGATGTTTTCCTTGATGAATTCACTTTGTTTGTTACAAGGAATGAATTTCTAAACAGGAAACCTCTTCTTTGCTACAGTATTGTGGCCACACAGATGTTCTAAAAAGGACATACTTCTTCTTTCCTAGATTTCAAAAAAGTAGGTTTACTGTAATCATTTCCCGGAACCACAAAAATACAGATCAACTGAACATGACACACGAACAGAATGTGGTTCATAGGTTTCTGACCTTTTTAGGTGGCTTTTGCTTGGACACCATAGCATACGCAACGTCCTCTTCCGCTTTTGCATGTTTGTTCCTAGAAAAACAAATATTTAATCAGAAAATTTGCCATGTAATAATACCTTTCTTGTTCTGGTGCTATATGAAAAGCATAAATTCTCACGTTTGCTTATTTCCAAAGTGTAAAGAAGCATAGTTGAGAGAATCAGCCTCTGTGTGTCCACCTTGCTGTCTGATTGGCTTTTGTGCAGGAGGACCCTGAGCAGATGCAGACAGACCGAATCAGTGAATGTACAGTAGTAACTGAATCAATTCATTCATGCCTTAAAATGGAAGTTGTAGGTCATCCGGTGATTCATTGCTCCACAATACTGAATACTGAATGACAGGACAGAGCTACAGCACAGTGGGCAAAGATCATTGAAAGACACATCCGGCTGTCTAAAGTAGAGTTAGACAAATACTCATTTCAGAAGACTGAGGCCAGTGCAGATGTTTGTGTAGTAGTTTTTTGAACACGAATATTTGAATATTTCTTGTATGTGGTACACTGAAATTGTATGGAGCCCCTGGGGTCCTGACAGATGATTTTTTTTTATCAAGTTATTGTCTTGTTTGAGATCGCTGTATGTTGTGCACTCAAGATATCACCTTTTGGGACTTTGGGGGCCAAAGATTATAAGGATTGTTTTAAAAAGCCATGAGGATTCGACTTACAATGATTCAATATATTTGTAGATTTGTTGGGTCTCTGTAAATAATATTATAAAGAGTACGGTCTAGACCTCCGCTAAAAAAAAGTGCACTGAGATAACTTCTGTTATTTAATTGAATATTTCTGCTTAAATTTGACCCTTTGCAGTATATTTAAATCCAACGCATTTAGAGGTAGGCAGGGGGAAATCTGGGATACACCGCACCTTTCTCACTAAAACATAACTGTAATGTTAATTAATCGCTAAAATTGCTAAAAGATCTTGAATATAGACAACATTAGGGGGATTTGCATGAAACTGCAAACTGCATGATTTGCATGAAAGCACAAAACTGTTTTAAAAAAAGAATGGTAGCAGAAGGAGTGTAGCGGAACCTGAAATATCTTGACTTTTTGTGCCTGAACTGAGTTAAACTCCATAAACATTGGTTCCTATAATTTCCATAATGCAGCTCAATAGCATTTTTCATTAGCCCCTCTCTACCTGGTCAATGACCACATCTTTCATTATCAATGCCCAGTTTCTGCTTAAATCTGCTTAAAGTTTCTAAGCCCAAGCTGAGCTAACACTGAAGACATCACCAGGTTTTTTCTCTTACTTTAAAAAATTTTACTTCTTTATTGTTTTTAGTAAAGTCTCTGCCTTCATTTATTGTTCTCTTAATGAAGTTGTTGTGAAACTTGCTTTGAATTGCTTGACTCACCTGTTTTCCGGCAGGCAGATTCACAGTGCAGTAAATACTGTTGATGTTGGAGGCAGGCCTGTGGAACAACAATGGCGATAAGAATAAAAGCATGTATACTCACTGGCTGACTATGATAAATGACAGACTCTCATTGTGACCATTTGTGTCTGAAGGATCTTAAATGAATGCTTTGACTCCAGCATGAGCAGCAGCATCCAGCTCTCAGTCCTACAGCGTGTGCCTTGTCTTGGGTGGGGACAGTGTGTGTGGCTGCTGTCTTACGTGTTGTCTGGACGAGGCTGGCGTCGTTGGGCATTTGGACGGCACGGCTGGTCTGCCAAGAGGTCATCTCTGCTCCTAAAAGGCTCTGCTATGATGGGCTCGTTCATCAGATTCCTCCTCATGGCGCTATTCCACCAACTCTGAATTGGTTTACACCCCCACCCCCACCCGGCCCCACACACACACACACACACACACACACACACACACACACACACACGCACACACACACACACACGTCATTTTATCTAGATTTGTTCAATAAAGAAGCAGAAAAGGCTACACAAATGAGTCATCACCAGAAAATCAGAACTGTTCATAGTTCTTTGTTGAATTGATCTGTTCCTCTTGCGTCTGAAAACATAAAGGGACATGACAGTGGTTACACATGCCAAATCATCTGTGAAATTTACTTATTTTTTATCGAAAATATTTCGTTTTCATACTTTACCTGTAGGCAAAGAAAATGAAGACAATAATGAGCAGGGATAACAGACAAAGGAGGAAGATCTTCAGGGCCTTCATAAGGCCTCCTGTGGTCAGAAGAGAGAGCATCAGTATATAGACACAGATTTGTCAACACGTAGCATTGTTAGCAGGTAACAGGTAGTAATGTGTTTTGGAAAGTGTGATTTCACAGAACCTCCAACATGACTCCCGTTTGAAAACAATATACAGTACACATACAGATACATGGCCTTGAAATTTACTCACGGTCAACAAACAGCTGGATTGAGTCAGATTTACTTTGATTTATTTCATTTTGTGCGATGCAGTAGTATTCTCCTGGTTGGTCTGAATACACTATGTAGTTCTGATTGTGAGACACGCTTTCATCTTCCATTCCCTTTGCCTTTATCTTCTTGTACCATGTATATTGTTTGATTGAGGGATAGCTGTGACTGCTGCAGCTCAGTGTCACAAAGCTTATCCCATCAGGCCGGTGCTGCTCTGCTGCTTTTGTGATTTTTGTGTATTTTGGAGCATCTATGCAGGGAAATTTAGGAGAAAGGGAAGCAGGACAAAATTATTTACTTAATATCTTAGTGTTCAAAGATTGTACAGCAATGACAGTGGCTTAAAGTACGTTTTCATTTGTGCTGTTTGTAGAATTAGAAAATTTCCTTTTGGCATTCCCCAGTGGTCATTTAAAAAAAAGACAAGGTGGCAAAGCAATGAACTGCACGCACCTTAAATGCACATAAAAATTCTACACATAGTGGCTTTAGATATACCCATTGTAACTTTCTATTTTTTTTTCTCTGCAATTTAAAAAATAGAAACCTGTAATAAACACTGTTGTGGTCGTCATTTTTATTTTAGATGACTTAAGGGCAGAAATGTGATTCAGACATTTTGTTCATGTTATAACTGATTTGTCGCCCAACAGTTACTGCCTACATCACATTTAAAGGTACCCTGTGGAGTTTTTGACATCTACTAGCGCTATGGAGCAATGTGGTTTCCCCCTTTTTTGTATGTGTTCAATCGTGCTGTGACACAATGCGTATTCCTGCCAGGTTCTAGGTTACTTAAGTTATTGACAGTTGGTAGCGGTAACACACTAAGAAATGTAACAATGCACTATAAAACAGCAGTGAAAAAAAGACTGTTCCCAAACCAACATGAATCTAAACAGTACAGGATTTAAATGATTCCAAAAATTGACTTAATGACTTAATGAATGAATTAAGTTTCAACATTTAACACATTTATGAGGCCTTGTGGCAACACACAGTGCATTTTGGTGAGAAACACTGAATGTAAACATAACTGTTTACAAGAAAACTCCACAGGACACCTCTTAACTGACGGCATGTTTCACATGCTCTGGATTTGTTGTCCATATTAGTGTAGTGTATACTGTATCTGCAACTTAAATGAATATGGTTGTGTGTTGTCTTATTGTTATCTGGTTTGGGGGTTATATAGAATCAAATTTAATCTAAGGACTCCTGTACATTGTGTTTTTAGCCTCAGACAGCCCAATGTATTGTATTTCCTTGTATCTCCTCCATACACAAACATCAGTCTACTCACACTTGACCTTAACCTCAGCTTTCTGAGATTTTCCAGTTCCAATTCCGTTACTGGCTTCACAGCTGTACAGTCCACTGTCAGAAGGACTGACAGACTTTACAGTGATGGTCTGAGTCGAGATGATTTCACTTTTCTCATCAGTCGTCTTCATCCAAGTGACAGACGTCACTGGTGGGTGGGACTGGGCAATGCAGCGCAGTGTCAACTGCATGAATTCATTCACAACAAGACCAGGCTCAGCTTGTATTGTCACATCTTTGGGACAATCTGCATTTACCAAAAATATAGTAAAACAATGAAGAGTCAGATCTAAACTTTGGTCAGTTATAACAGCCTGTATAGTAATCACTATCATGATCCCAAACATTGAATAACATTATAGAAACTTTAATTGCATAATATACATTTTTATTTAGTCAGAGGGGGGCAAGTCAAGGTAAATCATTGTCCATGGTGGACTATACAAATAGGGGAACATAATAGCATGCACACCTGTAAAATACATTACATTTCAATGCACCATTGCTCTACAAATTGGAGAGAAGGTAATTAAAATGTTGTGGTAATTTTTGAGGCCATAGTTTGGTGGTGGTGCATTATATCACAGGTTGTTTTTGTCTCATTTAAAAACAAATTTATTACAGCTCTATTTAGTTGAATTATATTTACTCAGTGGTGGAAAAATTATTGAGATTTTAATAAAAGCAGCACTATTACTCTATAAAAATACTCCATTACAAGTAAAAGTCCTGCATTCATAATTTTACTTAAGCAGTACAGTAGTATTAGCAGGATGCACTTCAAGTATCAAAAATAAATTATTTATTTGGCAGAATGGTTCCTATATTATATTACTGGATCATTATTACTGATTCAGTACTTTGTAAGCAGTATTTATTGTCTAGTTTGGACTACTTTATATACTGTTCGATAGTTTATCTATAGTAATGCATCATATTTCCTAAGCTGATCATATGTTTTGTATGTGAAATCTAAATCTTCAAAGTAACTAGTTACTATACTGTATGACAAATAAATGTAGTGGAATAGACATATAAAGTGGCAGAAAATGGAAATACTCTGGTAAAGTACAAGTACCTCAAAACTGTATTTAAGTACGCAGTACAGTACTTGAGTATGTAGTTTTCTGCCACTAATTTAACAGGTGTGTAAGCTATTGTGGTCATCCCCTGTACATTATGATTCAGTCAGAACCACTAGTCAACTAAAAAACTGTACACATAATCAAAATGACTTAATTTCACACGAATTGATCAGATGATAAAGATCTACTTTACGTACTGAGATTAAATGATGAAAACTTTATGGAAAGTTTTGGTTTTGATATAATTTGTTTGATTAGCAAAAAGACAATGCACTGCTGAATCACTCACATTTCACCGACAACTTCCTTGGCGCGCTTTTGTTTGAACCTTCGCTGTTTGTGGCACTGCAGGTGTAATAGCCTGTGTGGGTTGAAGTTACATTAAATGTGTGTTGGAGAATGTTGTTCCAATAATGATAGGGATGAGTGGAATGCCATTCTGAAGACTGAGGATTTGATGTAGAAGTCCTTGTCAAGGTGAGATGTGACTGTGGGTAGCTTTCAACAGTGCAGGTGATTGTGATGAGCTGACCGTCTGTGACCTCATCATCCATAGACAGTGTGGGAATGGTGGGAGGATCTGTAGAGAGAGGGAGCAGCTGTGTGCTTGATTTTGAGGAGGATTCATTCTATTTTTAAACATGTTGCATGATATTACAGCAGCAATCCATGACAAGGAAGTCAACCTCTGTCGTGAAGGCTTGAGAGTTCGCTTTCTGGCGGAGACTTAGATTAAAAGATTGATACCAGATCTTATGTCTGTCTTGAATACAAGGCTACAAGCAGCAGCAGGTTAGCTTAGCTTAGCACAAAGTTTGTTTAAACCATATAGAAAGTGGATTTAACATTTTACGTGGGGTTATGTGCCGGGCAATTTCTTGGCCGGGAGCAGTAACTTCTAGGAGTCTTCCCTGGCTGCCTGGCAACTGCTCACCGTATAATGGTGAATTGTTTTTTTTCTACGTCAGTTTTTGAATGGATTAAACAAATGAGATACAACGTGTTAATTTGTGAGCTGGGAGGTGGAATTTGTAACCATTGCACAGAGCCAGGCTAGCTGTTTCCAGTCTTATGCTAGGCTAAGCTAACAGGCTGCTGGCTCCAGCTTCATATTTACTGTACAGTTATGGGAATCGATCTTCTCTCTGCCAGAAAGTGAATAATAATAATAATAAAAAGCGATGTTTTCTTTGGTGATTGTTTTGTTTGGTGATTGTATAGCATAACACAATTACTTACAGAGTACTTCTATGCAGAATGGCTGACTATCCTCCCCTGTATAGATGGTGTTGGTTGCGTTGCATATGTAACATGCTTTATCTGCTCTTTGTACCCTGTCCAAATGTAGACTGCGTTCCTGCGTTGTCTTGTACGTCCAGTGTGAGGAGTCAATCGGTTCATTTTCGTTGTAACGGTACCAGGAGTATGTATTCGGTGCAGGATTGGCATCAGTGACACAGTTGAGTGTAAGGGAGTTACCAACTTTCACTTCTTTATCACCGAGAATGCTTGTGTCCCTCGGGCCGTCTGGGAGGAAGAAATAACTTTTAGGATGATTTCTATGGTGAGACAGTCTGCGGATTTATTTCCTTTTCTCATCAACTCTTCAACTCTCTGACATATAGTACATGCAGTACAAGGAGCTGTGAAACTTACATTTAACTTCAATGTTATGTTGATTTGAATATCCGGTACCCACGCTGTTAGTGGCACTACATCTGTAGAAGCCTTGGTCCTCAGGTTCTATTTTTAGAACATACGTCTGTTTCGAACCAATTTCTGCCCCATTTTTAAACCAAGCGTAAGATGTAGGTTGTGGGTTGCTTTTCTTCACATTACATGTTAAAGTAATTTGATCTCCTTGTGTAACATCAGTAGCAGGTGAAGTCATAGTTACCTCTACTTGAGGCTCATCTGAAACAGAAGATTTCAATATTTCTTTGGGATGATCCACAATGACAATCCTCTAAGAATACTGTACTGTAAATCTAATGAAAATTATCATTTAGAATTTTAGACTTTTTACAAATACCACAGCAAAATGTAAAAAAGTGCAGCAGTGTTACAGGAGTTAAAGCTACTGAGAATCAAAAACACACCAAATTAAATCAATTCAAGTAAAAACATAAGAAATACTCACATGTAACATCAATAATGACTGGGTTTGATTTTACTGTCCCATGTTTGTTTTGAGCTTCACAATGGTATTCTCCACTCTGTGAATCCTCAATTGACGTGAAGTTCCATTCTGCCGCTGAATAATGTTGTTTTTGGTTATCTTTAAACCAGGTAAAGTTGGGGTGAGGACTTCCTTTGGCAGAGCAAGTGAGAGTCACAAATTGTCTTACCGTGATGTTTTCAGGGCTTTTTTTAGCCAGTGTTTCTTTAGGAGCATCTGTGTCAACAAATTCAATACATGTAAAGAGAAATTAATCAGCAAGCATAGGTGGATTGTTTAGTAAAGAGTTATCAAAAGTGGTCTAACAAATGGCCAGAAGACTGAGTTTATGTAGAGTTTATATAGAGTTTAGCACAAATAAACAATGAAATGGTTTTACTTTAAAAGTTCAGGTTTTTCTGACATACATTGTAACTAAGCTATTGAATTCTAAATATTGGCCTGTTTCTATTGCTGTGTTTATAAATGTTACTTATGTTAACAAACATTTTACAGCATCACAAAACATTAATAACCTAGATTTAGGTTGTTTTCCAGTATTAGCTCCTGTATTAAAAAAAATCTGTCAGTCAATTTGAGAGGGTCCAAACTTGTGTTGTGATTTCTGGTGCAGCTGTTAGTTTACATTTGAAACACATATTGATTATATGAGTAGTAAATATGACCATTGTAATAGTAGACATGACATAAATAAACTCTATTCATGAACTTACATTCGACAGTAAAGCTGATATTCCGAATCAAATATGTGTCTTTGTTTTCTTCGGTTTGGCATGAAAACTCCTTCCCATCATCCTGCCAGGTGGCTGTAAAACTGACTGTGACGCTTTTCTGTTTTTCATCTGTCTGTTGAGGCTTTAGGAGCTGTGTCAAACCTTCAATTTTTAGGTTTGAAGGACATGAACTTAAAGTGGAGCATGTGAGTGTTATTGTGTCATTTTCGTTTACGACAGTTGGTTTCTCAAAAGTGATCGGGCAGGGATTTTCTGAAAATATGAAAATGAGACAGTATCAGCAGAAACGTAATGGTGAATATACAGAATAGCCAATGTTAGTAGATTATAATCAATACAGTATCACTATGAATAAATATTTTTATAGAATAATTAATTTATACTTTTTATGACTTAAACACTATGCCTATAGTTACATATAGTAGACTACTAGTTACTAAGGTGAATACTGACTGAATTACTGACTTAGGCTGGTAAACTTAATCAGAGCGAAGCTTTAGCAAAACTGCTCTGGAGTCATTATTGATGTATTGGCCGAGATAAAACTCATGGAGCCAAAGAACCACAAGTTAGATCTCTCTGTTTTGAACGATATCCTCTATCCTCGAGTTTTGTCTTTTATCAGGGTGAGCTCGCACGTAAGTCAGAAGATCAGATGCGAAACAAAACATAACAGGGAAGCTCTAATGGATGAACAAACCCCATCTGACATCCAATATTTTATTTTAACAGAAAAGACTTCACAGGAAAATCCATTGTATATGGGAGCACACGGACTGGTAATCAACTTTATTGAATGACCAATGTTTTGACGCCAGGTGAGGTGCATCTTTGACCTGTTACAAGATTGGCCTACTCTGAGAGCACTATGTGATCTCATGGGATGGTGAGACCTGGCTGGAGAGCACCGGAAAGATCTCATTTCTGGTGAGTTGGCTGAAGTGCGCCTAACCTCTTCTTTCCTTCATCCAATGTTTTATATTAATTGAGCTATTTTTATGATGATTGAGTGGATATGAGGTAGTGGGTGGGCTACTTAATGTTAGTCAACACTGGGTATACGTGCATGTGCAGACAGGAAACCTGTCTTTGCTTTTGTGTCAAATTGAGAGATGAGGAAGATCTGGTGACGTTATACTCGATACACAGACACACAATATTTCCATCCTCTCCGAGAAATAAATCTAAATGAGATCGTGTTGAGTAATTTGAAAATCTGTTTCTTAGAAACTGGTATGAGACAATTTGTCTTGCAATCAATATGACAGCGGAAGCCCACTGAAGAGCGAGGGAGAGCTGTGTAGTGACTTGGCTGTCCCCATTGTGATTATTGTTCCTGATATTTAAAAAATCAAATCAAATCACGTGTCTCTCAAAATGATATGTTTTGTCATAATGTAATTGTTTTCACATACTATTAAAACTTAATTTAAAAATCTCAAAATATTGACTCAAAATATGACTCTTATAAGTACCGTTCTTCCTAAATACAGGGAAATACTGTATATTTTCAGTTGTTGTTTTGGAGTCCAAAACAAGAACAGACATTAACAGTAGGCTACTGTAAGATTTGACGGCACAATACAGTATTTCCATTTTTGCAGCAGTAACGGACCAAAGCCACGTGCAACCATCAACATCATATAGCCTAATCGTTCTTCATCCTCCCTCCAGGAATCAAACTAAAGGTCAGTATACCTAATAAAGTAGTCTACTGAGAAAATAAAATTATATTTGTGCATCTGGTTACCTAATTAGTGACTTATTTAAATTTTGTTAATGTAACCGAATAGAGAAAATGTTACATACATTTATTTTATTTTCAGGATTATTTTCTGTTGTTTATTAAAAAAAAAAAAGAGAGAATAGTTTACTGATCTATCTGCCTGTCAGACTTATTTTGTTTACATTTCGTCTCTCATTGGTTAGATGGCGAGTAAAAGTTACCTGTTGGAGGAACTAAGTTCGACACTATGTAATATTGCATTGAAAGATTATTTGGCTTGTAAGATATATATCAACCTAAGTGTGTTTCTAAGCTGCAGCTAGGTTGATGCAAGGATATTTGCACTAAAAGCTGGGACATAATAGCTGATTTCCAGGCAGTATTTGTTTACTCATATATGTTACATGCTGTTTTAAGGTGTTTCATTGGGATTAACCCAGGTCAGGGAAAAAAGACCAGCTGGGGAAGAGTAGTGTCTCTCACCCAGGCTACGTCCACACTATTAAGTTTTCATTTAAAACAGCATTTTAAAATGAAAACAAAATCCATACACACGAAAACGCATATCACTTGACCATTGACATACACTGGGCATGCACGTGCCATTATAAAAAGGAAGCAGATTGTCTACTCTGCAGTTGGTTGCTTTGTTGCAGAAAATACTACGAACGAAGCACAGCAATGGCAAAAAGTAAGACCATGTTAAATTAACTGCTGGTAGTCTAGGCTGATTTTGTTTGTTTTCTTATGTAAAAGAGTCACGTGATAGGGGTGTGATGAATCAGGGAAGCACACGTTGTGACTGATAAGACCCAATCAGGAAGTGAACATTTGCTGTTTGCGTCATCATTTTCAAAAGTCCCGTCCAGACTAAAACGCAATCTTGGAATTTTCAAATGAATACAGGACAGCAGCGTTTTCAAAAGTCTCTGTTTTAGTGTAGCCAGAGTAGTGTGGACACTAGGTATAAATGTAAAAGTTATGCATTTAAAAATGAAAATGTATTAGTGTGGATGTAGCCTCAGTGAGCTTGGACATTTAGATGCCCACCCTCTGCCGATTAAAAGGACGTTTGAAAGCATTACAAATGATGTTAACCTGCAGTTTGTTTAATAGTGCTATTATATTGGTTTTGTTTCATTGAACAAAGTTTTTGTACAGTGGTAGTACAGTTTGCAAAGCAGTTATGTATGTTTAGTACATAAGTGGGAGGCAGCTCAGGATATTAATAGGTTTACATTGATGCCCTGAGACAGAGCATGCAAGTTTAAGAATTCACATTTTAAACACAAAATGTCATATTTTGCTTGGTTTCTATTTAGAGTTAAAATAAAACTTTTGATATACAATGCCGCCTTTGAATAAATGTTCAGTTCCATAAAGCTGTCTCATCCTCTTTTGTGCTACAGTATAGGCATTTTATGGGTTATGCATTGTTATTGTAAAACTTAAGTTAATTGAGTTAATTTTAGATCTCTATACTGGACCATTAAGATTTAAGACGCATTGTTAATTACAGCATATGTCTGCAATTTCCAGTTGTTTTTATTAATATGAATAAGAAGAAAACTTTTCAGTAGTTTACTGTAATACATACAGGTAGAAACTAATGTAGATTAAAACAGCAGACTGCAAACGCTGCAGGAATACAGTATGTTACTGGCATGACTAGCTACAGTATTACACTGTCAACCTCACATTCTACTGTAAGATACTGTAATACATTTAACGGTAATATACTGTTGAAGTAAATTACAGTAGGGACACCATAAAATAACGGTACAATGCTGGCAACAGCTGCCAGCATTGTACTGTAATTTTACGGGGAAATTTGTTACAGTGTATTCTTAAAATCTTTTTCTTTTATTCATATCATTCATCATATTATTGAATTTCAACTCACCAATCTAATCACTTCTGCCTCCAGACCAGCTCATCTCTCTCAATGTTTGCATAACTCATTTTATTTCTGTGTATTTTCTGAAAATATCTTTCAGTATTCTGAAGTATTCTTTGTACTTACCTGCAACTGTGAGGTTCGTCTCTGTTTTAGTTTTCCATTTTGTAGATTCTGATACAAATCTGACAGAATAGTTTCCACTGTCAGTTTTGGTCAGGTTGCAGATTAAAACACTGCACTGTGGCTGTGGTGGAGATCCAGAAGCAGTTTTCCAACTTGACAAAGGTAAAGAGCAGGTATATTTCACTCTGTCTGCATAGTCGGGACTGGCAGACTTTTTTAAGTTATCTGTGCTGTAAATGATAGTGGCAGTAAAATCGCTTAAGCCTCGACTCCAATTTGCATTCTTCATCCAAAACCAGTATGCACCATCAGGATTGAGTTCATGAATGACTCTGAATTTGATTTCAATGCAGGACCCCTCTATAGCTGTCAGGTGACTGTCGACTAGTTCTAAAGGGAGTTGTTTGGGGAGGGCTTGAAGGGGACAGGGGAAATCTGTGGTGGTGAAAACACAAGTGCAAAAGTCAGGTAATGTACGTGACTTTAATGCAAATGTTGTTAAAAGCAAACATTGTTATCATAGTGGAGTAATACAATTCCTACTTTTTATTAGCGCCAGAAACACCAACCACCCGACTGTCTGAGCATTCATCTTCGTGTGGCACTAAGGCTTGATGTCTGAAACAAACAAAAAAATAAAGGAAAAAAGTGTGTGTGTACATAATTGTATACATCATAACACCACAGAACCTCCTGTTGTTGTTGTTTTTTTTACTGTAAACTAGCCCTGATATTAGGTAGGGTTTTAGTTATATATTCTTTAATGCAAATCAGCTACTCTCAAGATTTTTCTTCTTCCTATTTTTTTTCTGACAGAGCATTGTCTTCCTCATTTCAAGATGGTTTGGGAATTCTCCATCATTGCAGAAATCTAAGTTATCTTTTCTCACACAACTAGCAGAATGTGTCAAGACAAAATATTGAGGCTAAATGTTTTGTTGCAAGCCCCAGTATAGTTGTAGTTATCATGCCTTTCTACAGCAGAGCCCACAACATTAATTACATTTTAAGGCTTCAGGTTACTGATTCAGTTTCTTTTTCCTTTAATACCTAAAATGTGACTTGTAGGAATTGTTTTTTATTTGACATCAGCTGTTTGTTTAAATCACTTTTGTCTGCTTCACCAGCCATGCATTTAAACCCATAATACACGGCACACTATATATTTAGAGTGCAAACAGTATAGTGCATTTATTTTACAGAATAACAAAATGTAAAAGTAATGTTGTCAGAAATTAATAATTAATCCATATCCAGTATATACATCACTTACAAATGCTGCTTGTTGTGGATACAAGATGACTATCACTAATCACTAATAATTGAATACATTTTTCCATTTCCCATTCTTTAGAAATCAAAACTCAACTTTCTCTAGACACAGACATCGTACTATCTTGATGATTGAGATGAACCATTACAGACAG
This sequence comes from Siniperca chuatsi, assembly GCF_020085105.1. Lineage (NCBI taxonomy): Eukaryota > Metazoa > Chordata > Actinopteri > Centrarchiformes > Sinipercidae > Siniperca > Siniperca chuatsi. The sequence goes on along the minus strand of NC_058050.1, from coordinate 7,570,058 downwards.
AGTTGACTTTTTCAGTTAAATTAGGCAGTAGGGCTGCACGATATGGTAAAAAAAAAAAAATCATATTGCGATTATTTTGACAGATATTACGATTGCAATATGATTCATGATTAGTGGGAATGATCATTTTTGCATCACAATTTTCATTTTCACTAAAAAAACTATTAAAATCATGATGATGTGACATTTGTTGGGGTCTGTACCAAACAAACATGTTTTTTTTCCATCTGGAGAACAAGATTTGTAGGCCAGTGTAGTACTGCATCTCTGCAGTACTACACTACTTCATTATAATGCTGTTTTGTCACACATTTTACCTTTATCAAAAAATTGCAGCTTCTGCGATTTGGATATTGCACTTGGCCATACTGCGATTTCGATAATATTTTGAGTAATTGTCCAGCCCTATTAGGCAGTCAAATAGAGGAAAGATACAAAAATAAGCTTGTTCTTACCTCAGAGGATCCACTTATTGTAGTCTGTTGCACATACCATCCCTTCTGAAGTAAGAATAAGAAATTTAAAAAAGGAAGTTCTCATAGTTGACCCAAAATCTGTAAGAATTTGCATGTCCAATCATGCAAGCCAGAGAACACAATCTTTTATCGTTGGACTGATGAATGTGATCAAGAATTTTTTACTTTCAATTTGCACGCTACAGTAGTCCTATGCATGCAGTTGAACTTCCTCTATTTAATGCTTTTGTTAATAGTGAAAGCCACTGTTCAGGGTGGGTGAAGTGAACAGGCACTGAACAGCTTACAGTACTTGACATCTATTTGCAGAATGTATGCTGACACAGTATTTACAGTGTCCTTCAGTACTTTAGGCTCATTTTATAAGAGTGAAAACATATCAAAAGATTTATGAAGTGTTGTATAAATAATGCATTTCTCATATCCCAAAAAAGTAAAGGTGAACCACACATAAACAGAAAACATTACCCAAAGAGAAAAACATTCAACTTCACTTCCTCTCCCCAAGAGCAGCAGCCACTGTCTTCTCAGCATCAGCCGCCATTTCATCAATGGCAACATTTAAGGCTTGCAGCATGGCAGTGAAGGAGCGGCTGGCAGAACGGGCATGTCTGGGCATCGCCATCTCCACCAGCGTTGACGAAACCGTGGCCAACTCCTTTTCTGCTGCCGCCAGCCGCTTTTTCACTTCACCTTTAGTGACCTCCACTGACAATACACAAGTCCGCAGCCCTTTAAGTCTTGTGGGTTCCATGCCTCGCTGTCGAGCCAGTCGCTCGACCGATTCTTCGTCCAAGCACAGAGATAATTGTGCTTTGGTTAGAATCCGCACTGCTACACTTGAGTCCACCATGGAGGCCACAAGGGGAACAGGAATAGCTGACACCCCACCAGATAGCGAGGCAGCTGCCCATACTAGTGCTTTGAATGCCTCCTTTTTCTGACTGACCAAATTGGAGGTTAGTGTCGGTAGAGCTAAGAGAAGGGCATGCGCTCGGATCTCTGGAAGGTCTCTTCCCATGTCCTCCAACAGGCCGGGGAAGTCAAACTTCTCCAGGGTGGAGGGTCTCACCAGGTAGACTTTAGGCTGTGCCACACCCTGTGATGTCAGTACTTCCAGACTGGCTTTCCTCTTTTCTTCTAGGCTTTTTTCTGTGTCTTTTGCTAAAGCAAAGAGAATAAAGTACACTGTTTGTCGCTGCAGTGACCGGGCCTCCAAGAACACCTCCACACTGTTGGGTTGGGGTGTCTGTGTAAATGTCATGAAGACGGCATTGTAGCGGAGGAACTTAACTCTATCCATGTATCCCTCAGGTTCAAATGGAGAGGTGGATGGGACAGGTGGCAGATCCCACAAGCGAAAGTCAGGGTGTTTAGGGTTAGGGTAGCCTGCCACGTCCTCCGGGGCAACAGGGGACGGAGACGGAGCTGCACCATCATCCCCAGGACCGAGGCCACGGAGGGAGTTTATGAAGGTGGCTTTTTCATCCCCACGGTTCCCCACCACAGCTAAGTTGATCCTGCTGATCAGGAGATCTTCCACTGCATCCTTGACATCTGATAACTTATTGCTCTCTATGGACTCCTTGAGGGTCTCAAGGAGGTTCAGGCCTCTGAAAACATCAGCCATTTCTGTAAAAAAAAAAGTATATTATTATTAAAGTCCCTCTAATATAGAACTGACCGGAAAGACTTAAAACTGATCTACTTTACTTTTACTTTTAGTTTAACAATAGACATATTATCTAACATATCAATAAAAATAAATAAAACTGGCAGCTTTGCAATAGTAACTATGCAACACACTCCTAGAAGAAACCTAAAGCAAATTATATTTCTGGTATCACAGGAAACCTGCTCATTCAGCACTGGTGTACATCATGTTTATATCTGAACTGAACTCCATTAAATATAATAAATTAAGGCCCATGTAAAAATACTAAAATGAAAAGTTGAAAATGCATTGTTAGTTATCAGTATGACTATTTGTATGATTATTTGTCTGTAATTCAAGAATTCACAATTGTTAAACTAATCAAATATTGACTTTTTAGCCATGCAATTTCAGCTCAACACAATACTGCACACACTCACCTACAGATCTGAAGGAGAAGCAGCTCTGTGGTTGAAATATTTGTTCTCAGTTTTCAAATGTTGATTCTTGTGCAGCTCTGAAGCACCAGCAGCATCAGGTTGATCTATTTAAAGTGTCCGTCCAGTGAGTGGAACATTCTAATCCCATTAGCTCAGCCTTAATCCAAAATCACTAAGCTCATACAGTACATGCATACTGTGTGTATATGTAAAGCTACTTGGGTTCATGGATAAGCCTACAAGAAGGCACACACATTTACAAGCACATAAATAAACATACAAACACACATTTTTTAAATAAAGCATAATGTATGTTACATTTTTAAATCAGCTTACATTATTTTTATTTTTAAAGTGTACACATCTGTACTAATAAGCACAACTATCCAGACAAGAAAGTGTGTTTAAAAGTCATCAGTATGGCCATGAAGTACCTTAAAATATATATTTATTAACAATACAAACTTTTTTTGTCCTCACTGTCCACAATGTGAAGAGGATATGTGGCGCCCTGATTGTCGAATTGTTAAAGCGCATACCACATTACCGCAACGTTCACATTTTAATACCAGCTGGGGGCCTTTGTTACAGTACATGTCTAACCCCTCTCTCCCTTTCCATGTTTCCCATTTCTACAGTTATTTTTTGACAGTTTAAAGTATAGAGTCTACACTTTCATCTGTCAAAAATAAAGGCAAAGATGCCCAAATAAATATGAGATATGAATAAATTAAACTCAAAGTCATAACCAAGTATTTTTAATTGCCTACATTTTACTATAAACTGTAAGTGTGACAGATCTGAAAAGGCTCAAGTGTATGAAATTAAATGACAGACTACCTATTTTGTAAGTATGAAGACTTGTTGAATAATGTTGATACACTGAACCTGCAAACAGTTTTTGTTTTTTTGGATATGGGTACTTCCCTCTTTTAATGTAATACACAAAAAACACCATCAGCAACATGACAGTTTAATTTACTGTGAAAGCTGTTGTGGTAAGAAGTTTAAGTTCCACACATAAAACTTTCAAAAGGTTTTACTAATAAAGAGGAATAACGTAATATTGATAAAGCAGAGCGTTCTTTTTTAAGAAGAACCCACTGTGTGCAAAACATCTGACACGTGGTGTTTCATGTTATTTTAGGCTCACAGTGATTTCCTGCCTGTTTGACAGCAGAAGACAGTGTTGTGAATGTATGCTTTTTCTACACCAATATACATGCAAGTTCATTTCAAATACAAAGTAATTGGACTAAATGAAAAAATGACCCAATGGCCAATAAGTGATGAAATTGTTAAATGTGTTATTCTTGTCTTGCTGATAGTAACTAAGTCAAATGTGAATAGCATCTGTAATGCTAATGGATTTATAGAGTCATGGGAGAAGTAAGTGATTTTTTGATACTCGGCTACAAACTGTTTTAGTTTTGCTCCAGTTCTCTCAGATATATGCTTCATAGAAATAAATTTAAGAAAAGACATTCACTTAACACTCTCAGATTTTCTCTACTGTAACTAACTGTAACACCTGGGTGCAGTGACTCCCTGTCATCATAGTGAGGTTGCCAGGTAACCAGCTGGCTGCACATAGTCATGCCACATTAACTGTACTAAAACCACAAATTGTAATCTTAACATTTCTGTTTTTGTACAGAGTTTTAAATAGTCAGCTTTAGAGGAGGTGGTAGGCGTATTTTTGAACTTCAAGAGCCAGGCTAGCTTTTCCCTGTTTCTAGTCTTTATGCTAAACTAAGCTAACTGACTGCTGGCTCTAGCTCCATAGCATACATAATTCACAGACGTAGTAGAAAGTGGTATCGATCGTATTGATCTTCTCATCTAGCTCTCAGGAAGAAAGCTATTTAGTGATTAGCCCAAAATATCTAACTACTGTATTGCTTTAACACTGAACATTGCATGAATTTTGATCATAGTTTACAAATAAAGACACAATAACTACACAAAAGACCCTTCTATGTACAGTGCCTTAATGACAATGAAACATTCTAATACATTCTCAATTCATTTAATGTGATTTCAGCTCTCTGGTTTCCTAGTTATTTCTTAAATAACAATAATATATAGAGTAAAATAATAAGTTTAAATGGCTGTATGCAGCAGTTAATGCAACGTACAGTGTACATAAATCCTGCTTTAACATCATCAAAACCTGTTTGCATGTGCTACAAGTGATACTGCAGTCTGAAGACAAAGTGTGAACATTTGTCCTTTGTCTATTTCCCCACGATTTACATTAAAACAAACAAATTTTCATTCCGTTTTATTTGTCAAAAACACCTCCATTTTCGACGCTTTACTGAGCTGCCTTAAAACACCACTTTTCAGCCCTTCCTTCTCTTTTGCATAGCTGGTAAGTTTAAAGTTTCTTTAACCAATCACTGAAGAGGAATGCCAGACCAAAGCAATGCATCGATGAAAAGTGCCTGCCATTGTTATGCTGTAGATCTGTGTTGTCTTTGTGAATTGTACAGTATTTTTTCCATATTCAGAGGATTAAATATTGATTTGAGAATGTAATCACCTTGCGTGCCTTAATTGTCTTTTAAAATAACCTGTATTAATCATATAGTTGCGTAAATATGACTGTATTGGGTTGTCTGTCACTTCAAAAGTTGGGCACTGAGGGTATAGCTAGTTAATTAACTTTATTCAATATGATTGTGAATTGTACAGTTTACAGAGGATAAAATATTGATTTGCCTGAGAATATGATCACCTTACCTTGTCTTTTAAAATAACATGTATTAATCATATTGTAGTGTAAATATAACTATACATATGGTTATTTAAGTTTTAGTGACCTAGATTAGATTTAGATAATCTGTTGCTTCTTTAAACAGCATTTAATGTTGCAGTCATTCTTCATTGTAGACTACATATAACTGCGGAATGAATGTGAGTGTTTTGTTCATGTCCAGTGTCTAAATTCATATATTGCTTATCTCTTAACAATATAATTTGGCGCCCTGCAGCCTTCGCCTCCCTGGCCCCTGTGCAGCCTGAAGCCTTTTTCCATCTGCTTTTGAATCATCAGTTGCTGATTGACTCAGCGGGACCATCCTCCATTTAAGTTTCACGGTACTGCACCATCTGTGGCCAGGAGTTTGGTTAGACATGTGAAGTTCCTCTGCACTACTACGGCACCTGCAGACATCATTACCAGTGAACAATACGAGCGACCTCTGTTGCTCCCATTGCTCCATCTCTTGCTGACGTTCAACATCACTCTGATCCAGTGGTGGAATGTAACTAAGTCTATTTACTCAAGTACTGTACATTAGTACAAATTTGAGTAACTTGTACTTTACTTGAGTATTTCCATTTTATCCAACTTTATACTTCTACTCCACTACATCTCTGAGGCAAATATTGTACTTCTCACTCCACTACATTTGTCTGATAGATTTAGTTACCAGTTACTTTACAGATTTAAATTTTCATACCCTTCCTATCCAGTGAAAACCATGTATCTCATTGTTACACAATTACACCTTGCTTTTTGAAATACATAATTTGTACCAAATGCGATATTTATCCATTAGACTGCTTATTACGACCCGGCCTGGCCTACCCCATGGCTCCCACCATGTGTTTTCTCCTGTTGTATATGTCTCCTCCTGCAGGTAGTAAGTGGGTGCAGGTGTGCCAGGTTGGCTCGATAGCGTTCCACAGCTAGGTGTGAGGTGAAGAATGCCGCAGTCTCCCCCTTGGTCGGCTCCATCTTCCTTCACCAGCACTCTGCAGATCACCAGAAACCCCTAGACACTGATATGTGCCAATATGTTTTTTCTCTGTAATTCTTCAATAAAAAGTTGTTTTTTTTTTTTGACATGTGACCTCCCATTATGTTGCTACACCGTGTGCCAGATGTAACACGCTTTGTTAAAGTCATTATGTCAGCTATATAGAAATATGTAATACTGTTCTGAAGCATATGATGAATTACGAGCAGAAAATGCTGCAGTGTTTGTGAAGCCACTTTGTATTCAAGTCTGAGAACCACTTTGTTGTATTATATGGTTGGATCTAGTTTGGGCTGGATCACTAACATTTATCATTTTGATAAATTCCTATTTCATTGCTGTAAAATGTGAAGGCACAAGACATTCTAGTACCTTAGAAAACTGGAGAAAACACAGCTGTTGCCAAGCAGTGCGTAAAATTAAGGTGTAGCTGTACAATAATAGCAATGTAGCAATAATTTGCATTAAATACATTGTTGGTGTTATGTACATGAAGTCATTGCACATGGAATAAGGGTAACAGTAGACTAAGCCCTACCTTGGATTTGGCAGATTGTCACATGAGAAGTTGGGTGTTGCCTGATTTTATTACTGGTAGGGTACTGTAGGCAGAGGTGAATTTAAAAACTACAGCATAGAGATAAAGATTTTTTTTAAATGCTTTGAAGCACAGCAGAATAAAAAAAAATGCTTATGAGCACAGCAGAGCAGTTGGGGGATCATATTCTCAGGCAAATCAATATTTGATCCTCTGTAAACTGTACAATTCACAATCATATTGAATAAAGATAATTAACTAGCTATACCCTCAGTGCCCACCTCTTGCAGTGACAGACAATCCAATACAGTTATATTTACATTACTATACAATTAATACAGGTTATTTTAAAAGACAATGAAGGCACGCAAGGTGATTACATTCGCAAATCAATATTTAATCCTCTGAATATGGAAAAAATACTGTACAATTCACAAAGACAACACAGATCTACAGCATAACAATGGCAGGCACTTTTCATTGATTGGTTAAAGAAACTTTAAACTTACTAGTTAAGCAAAACAGAAGGAAGGGCTCATTATCATAAGGAAAAACCCCTTTGTGAAAAAAGGCGTTTTAATGTAAACCACTAGAGCAGTAAAAGCGGCGTTATTCACTTTTATGGTGTGAAAAGCGGCTTTTTAAGGCAGTTCACTAAAGCATCAGGCGGCGTTTTTGACGAATAAAACGGAGTGAAAAACTGTGGTTTAATGTAAATCGTGAAGAAATAGAGGGGTTTAATGGCACTTTGGGCTTTCCATATTCGAGCGCCCGACTATGGCAGCGCATCGGTAACATCGGACGCTCTGTCCACACCAAATCTGTTAAATATGCACATCTGTTGTCATTGTAAACAGACCATGAACCTATCAGCTGTGCGCTCGAGATCAGACTGGAAAGGTTAACCACTCAAGTAAAAGCTGGGTGAGTACTTGCTAACTAGTTACGTTTGTATGCCTACTTTTTAAGCAGAACACACACGTTTTATATTGTGATATTTGGATGTTTCTTTACTGCAAGCTCTGCTGAGCATCCTGACAGAAAACACACAAAAATAAATCTTCTTACTAGAAACTTCATTGCTGGTCCATGTTGCAGTGCTTTCAGCTCGAGCGTAGAACAAGCCTTCAGAAAGGATGATACACTCAAGTGTGGTTAGATTTAGGGGAAAAAAACCCTGGGTTAAGGAGTAGGAAGTCACGTGACATGTAACGTAGCTTAAAACTGTAAAGTCGAGTTTACTTTTGGTTTCACACAGGACAAGAAGCCTAGTCTAGTGGGTGGAAATCCTGGGTTTGTCTGTCGGTATTTGATGCCCTGGGAATGAGAATGGGCTGGCTGTTGTGGTAACAATGTCATTCGACTCTTGTTGGTCCCAAACACATTTCTCTGCAGTGACTAATAAAAAATATTTTCTAATACAACCTTTTATAAACTACTGTACAGTGGTCTGTGCTGCTACAGAGATGGTTCACCATATGACATGTACTAGGCCTACATTATGCCAAACAATGTCTCTATCATTTGAGGCTTACTGCAGGCTCAGTTTAACTTTTGAAAATCACAGTGCCATTGCAGAAACTGCACACAGGACAATTACACACAACAGCAAGAAGCCATCACATCAGAACAAATTACAGAAGTAACTTTATCCTCAAATACCTAACACTCTCCTTATATCACATTATATCCTTCACATTGGAATACAGCGCCACATCCTCACCTTCCTTCTCATCTGGTACACAATGTTTTGTCTTCTCATCCTCACCTATCATCTCCTCTTCCTCTTTGCCCTCTCCATCTTGTCTAGCCTCTGCTTCTCCTCTTTTAATTTCAGCGTACTCTGTCTCTGTGGACCCTTGTGTCGTCCCTGCCTCTGCTGCATTCTGTCTTTTCATCAGGGAGAAATCAAGGTTGGAGTACTCCACGTCTGATTGTCCTGCTGCCACAGCTCCTCCTCCTTCAGCTGCCTCTTGGTCCATGGCCTGATCATTTTCCACTGCTTGACCAGCATCTATCTGTCAGGTACAACACATAAATGGTAGGAGTCACTCATCAGCTGCTACCACACCAATAACTGGCAACACTGATTAGATGCCCAAAGCACCTCAAATGGCTCATTTCAGCATGAAGAAGCATCGATTCTACTGAAGACTCCTGCACTGCTGTTTACCACATTGTCTACTAATACTACCAAGAGTTAAATCCTACAAATTAGGGTATAAATATAAGTACCAGTGAATCCTCGTGACTTGTCACCATCTCCAGAGCCAGATTTCCATAGGTCCTCTTCTTTTTTCTGAGGAGAAATGTTTTCAAAGACCAATAATCATTAACATACCAGTAACAAGCAGAGATTATTGAAGTCCCACTTGAACAGACTTTAAAGGACCATTCCAGTAGTTTAGTTTGTTTTGGCCCACTTTCTCCAATTAATAAACATTTTCCATTACTGATAACCATTTTCCAAAGCATGCTACAGTATACAAATTCAGATATGTTCTTCCTAGTGTCCTTTATGAATTACAGATTCTTACATTATACATGAAAAAAGACTGGAATTCAGATAAACAAACAAAATCTCAGCATAAAAGTAAAAATAACAAGACATGAATAAGACTTCATAGTTTAGCCTACCTGTGGCATTTTCTCGCCAAACAGCAAACAGTTGCAGAAATAAGAGCGCCAATGAAAAATGCAATGATAACTTCCAGCTGTGTCGCAATTCTTAACAATTTCATGGCTTGACCTGCAATAAAGAACAAATTGTTAAAAAAACCTTCAACACTGAGGCCACTGCTTTTTGTTCTGCAGTCTATGACAGCACATTTACTTTTCATGGATATCCTGTACAGTTTAACTGAGGATTGTCCAAATACAGAAGATTAGAGAACATTTAAAGGGTGAGCAGTTACCTTCTTCTTCTTCTGCTTTGTTTATGATGAGGTTCCCTTTTACTTCTCCATTTTTATTGGTGCTAACACATTCAACAACAGTGTTACTGTGGTCCTTTACAGTTAGGATGACGGTGCTGTTGACTGTGTAGTTTGACACAATGGTAATGCCAGAGTACTCAGTGTGGTTCTTCAACAGTGGCCATTTGATGGTAGGCAAGGGAAACCCCTCACTGATACACATACAGGTCAGAACCTCTGACTGATTTATGCATCTAGAGCTGTTTAGGATCTTTGGATACACTGCAAAAAAGCACAATCACAACATCAAACAAAGCATACAGTAGTAAGCTGACAGTAGAGTAGGTAGAATATGACTGATTTTCCTTTATATGGAGAGACGGAGGGAACTTTTAACATTGCAGTTTAAATTTATCAGATTGTGAAAAAATACATACAGCTTCAGTCTGAGGCTGCAAACCCAAGAGTAAGACAGAAAAAGGGATTTTGCTGGTCAGAGCACAACATTTAAAACATCTTTAATATACAAATGAATAACTAAATGAACTAGAATAATTAGAATTCAGTTATGTGATTTATTGTTGATGTTGTCCTTTTGTATTATTGAATATTATATATTTCCCCTAGTAGGACAATAAAGATAACCTTGAACCTTCAATGAAATCCTTCTTTCGATGAAGAAGTCATAAAATGAAAAATGCACCCACCATGACATCGCCCCATATACATATAAAATATTAGCACTTTCAGACTTCACTGTACATCTCAGCTCTGAATTCATAGATTTTCAACTTTCAGCTACCAGATAATGAAGAATACAACAGCAAATTTTCTGTGTAAGAACAGTTGTACTGCATACTTACATATTACTGTTATGTTTACTTCTTCTGTCAGGGTGTTGTTTAGATGTTTTGCTGTACAGAGGTATTGTCCAGGATATTCTGCTGTCATGTTAGGGATGACAAGTGTGGCCGTTCCGGTGTCATTATGCAGGTAAGTTTCAGTTTCACTGTTCAGGTTTTTGTTTAAGCCGAGTTTAGTCCACATGATAACAGATGGAGGGAAACTGTCAACACTGCAGGTCAGATTTAGAGCATCACCCTGCTTTATAGTTGTCTTTCCAGTGATTTCAGGTTTCTTGACATCTTTGAGACAAAATTTGGGAAAAAAAATTTGAATTTATCAGAATTTTTTATCATTCTTAACACCAGGCTCCAGTCTGAGCATGAAAACCATGCGGAAGCCTTGAAAATACTTATATAAGCCTGAAAAAGGGATTAAGTTGGTGATGGCAGGATCTCAGAACTAGTTTTTAATTTATGCTGTAATTAACTGACTAAGACATATTCAATGAAATTTTTCTATGAGCGGGGTAGAAGTCAGAATTAAAAACCATTAAAGTGATTTTAGGTTTCTTAACATCTGAGACAAAATGACAATAGAGACAAAGACAATATGTCAAAACACATGGTCAAGGTCAAATCTCAAAATAAGACTTTTACCCACAAGATGATGTATTGCCTCCAAATCATGTTAAAGTATGAAGTTTCAGAACACCAGCAGTAAGCTGGGAGAGCTTCTTTTTCGTGTTTTGCAAAGTAAAAAGTAAATGTTAGAGAATACCATGTAATATGTTTTACTCACAGGTCACATTCAGAGTCACCGTCTCCTCTGTAGTCGTGCCACCTGTGAAGCTGACCTTACAGGTGACCTCTGTACCATGGTGTATGACTGAAGAGTCAAAGGTGAAAGTTGAGCTTTGTCCCTGATTGGCTGTGATGTTTCCTGTGATGTGAGAGTCATTCTCTCCTTTTCCTTTCCACGTCCAGGTGATTTTAGGATCAGATCCAGAGCAGAGACCAGGAGCAGTGCAGGTCAGTGTGGTCTGCTGTCCCTCTGCCAGAGGAGGAATCATCACTGTGGGCTTCCAACTCTGATCTAAAGAGGGAGCAAATATACAGTAGAAAAAAAATCAGGGTGTTGTAGTCTATTATTGGAATCAGGTGAGCAGACATGAAGGTCATTGTTCAGGGGCAATAAGTAGAAGCTATGGCAGGACTGAAATGAGACTCTTACTCGTGTTGTCATTCCTACTGGTCGCCCAGAGGTCGATAGAGGCCAAACATTATTTCATAGTGCATTAAGAGTTTACAGCCTTGCATAGCTTTACAGAGTTTACAGCCAGTTTGTGTATGTTTTAGCTACAACAATGAACATATTCACTGAACATACAGCATTTGCTGTGGTTCTTCATACCTTTTACAGTAATAGTTGCTCTATGAGATGTGTATTCTTTGGTTGTTCCATTCAGGATAACATTAACTCTGAGTTGATATGATCCAGAGTCCGATATGTTGAGGTCATTGATGATGATGCTGCAGTTCCTCTGACTCAGATCAGGCTCCAACAGTGACACTCGTCTAAGCCCGGACTGAGCCTTTGGGTTGGTTTTGTTCAAGTGGAGTATTATGTCAGAATCAGTACAGTTCTTCAGTTTAGAAGGATCACATTTGTACCAAACTGCACTTTCCAAACGAAAGTCAGGATCAGTGGTAAAATAACAGGGTATCACAACACAGAGTCCAGCCTCTATTGTTATTTCTGCTTCACTAGGAGTGACACAGAATCCATTTTGACAGTGCTCTGTTTCCCCTGGAGGTGCAACTGTTAATACAAACAGGGAAAACAGACAATTATAAACAGAATATGTATATTGATAATGCATCAGGATATCTAATTACTGATGAAGAGAGACAACTTTTACTGAAAGGTAGTAATAACATTGCTGAAACGCTGCTGAACCTCTGAAAGGCCAAACAATGACATTTGCAGCAGCGTGTGACAAATATAACTGTTTCCTGATACATGAGGCTGATATGGTATTAGCCAGTCATGATGTCAGGTTCTGCTCTGATTAGAACCATGGAGAGTAAATAAAGCATGCAAAATAATTACATTTCAATATGGATTTATCTTTGGTAGTCAAGTAATTAATTCATTCAAAGGTATGCCACAGTAACGAGTTGTGGGTAAAGAGAGCTTTAACAAGCTGCTAAGCTAAATTTAAAGGACAAAAAACTCAATACCAGAAATTGTACCTGCAATTTTGGAGCATGAACAAGAACAATTTAAAAGGACTTTTATCATCAGTGCAAAATTTTCAATTTCTAATACTGAAGATGCATTCAGGAGCTAAAAAAAAAATAAATATTGGCATTTGATTTTGGTCTCATAACAAGATTGCCAGAAAGCTGCACACTATACCTGTGTTAGCTGTGTCGCTTCTCACATTGAAGAGGAGAGTCACCCAGATGAGAACAAACATCCTACTTTGATGATTGAGACAGTCTCTCCATCCACAGGACAAACTCTTTATATAAAATTTGCAATAAACATACAGGAAGTTTGGTTGATCAAACCAGAAACATCTCCACAGCTGACAACACAGATGTTAATACAGGATGTTGCATGTTCACCTATTCTGTACTTAGGTGAATAAATTTGACTACCATTTTCCCCAGGGGCCTCTGACAACAGCTCGACAGCTCTGCTCAATAAATATCTGTCTCTGCTATATCCAAGGCCCTTGTTCATCTTTAGCCTAAGACTTTACCTACTAGTCTGCCATACTGCACAAACAAAGCCAATAATTTGATAAAGCAATGTATTAAATTAGTTGTGGCATAATCATTCACTTCAATAGATTTCATTTAGAAAGGCACTTAGAAAATAAGGTAAATCTTGTGTTTTACCTGTTTGTCTTGTTCCCTTTCTCGCTTCTCTCCACAGTGATCGCACATGTGAGACTCCGCTCTAAACCAGCTCTCTCAACGCTTTTCTACCTCTTCCTTCTTTGTGCAAAAACATTTAACGCAAAGTTTGCTCCTCTCATCAGACTGCCACAATAACTATACAGTTATAATCTCATAGTATCACATTATGCATCACATATCCTCCATATGAATTTGTACTTTCAACACAAAATAATTACCATTAATATAATAGCACAGTAGTATAGTAGTATGTGACTATGAACTGATACAAAACAGAAAGGGGAAGTTTATGGCGGTTGCACAAAGAATTCTGGTCATCTTGAGAAACAAATCAACCAATAGTATCTTTTCTTCGTGCAGATACATGGCTCAGTAAGTTTAAATTGTGAATATGTGTTGGTCCATTATAGTTTTTCATTATCATTGTACAGTAAACTGCATAATACATACTGTGCAAAGTGTGATGTGCATGACAGTGAATGGTCTATATTACTGGCTAATATCTGCAGTGCCAGTTGCGTAATGATAGTCAAAGAATATTCATGTGTGAAAAAACAACTTTTGTCTCTGATAAATGCATTCAATATCTGCAGAATATCTGCATTCATCCTGTTTCTCCATTTTAGCTTCAGCCATGTGGAAAGAACTTCTGTATTTGTATATTGTGCAATATCCATAGGTGCTTAGCAAAGTCACTGAGTATTTATTGATGTATTTCCTTATATGGCCTCACTGTATTGTCAGTGTCCCTGATAACTTCCTGTTCTCACATTGTGCTACTAGACTATGACTATCTTCAGCTAATATGCTGCAATTCTGTCCATATCAGTTGCTATATGTCTGCATATTGAACACTGAACTGAGGAAGCTTTGTTGTTTGTGTGTCATTGAAAGCTCATAGTTTATACTTAATCCTGCAAACAGTATTTTCTTTGTAAGAAAAAGGGACTAATATATTACTTGTTGAATAGAAACAACAAGTACTGGTCTGGAAATTTGAGGCAAAAAAAAATGTTTTTGTCTTGTTTAATTATTCTCTTTTCACATTGAAAGTTGTCTGAATTCACACAAATGTAAGTGACTCTCTGAAATGAAAATGAAAGAATAAATAGTAGAGACACCTCTTCAGTGCACCGAGTTAGGGTTTAATTGTGTGCAAAGCTAATCACCAACCAGAAGAACAGAGCTGCATGTAGTCAAACCAAACACAGGGGGAAAGGGGATCCAGCAGAGCACTTGGGGTACAGACTTACCACCAAAGACACCAAAGTTGTAAATTTTCACATAAATGGACTATAGTCATCCAAAGCGCTTTACAGTTTGCAGCACATTCACCCATTCACACTCACTGATGGCATCAATGACCATGCAAGGCACTGGCCTAACAACAGGGACTATTTAGGGTTCAGTGTCTTGGACACATGAACATAGCACAAAGTTGTTTGGAACAGCTCAATCAAATTATAGACAACAAAAGACACACTAACATTTGAACAAGGACATTCTATATAATATAATAAGAAGCCCTACTTCAATGTTGTAAAGGTAAGAACAAACGGACTGCATGATTGTATAGCATACACAGGACTCTGATATAACATTTATACATATGACTCTTGTGTACCAGGCACGTAACTGTTTGGCGTCAATACTTGATCTGTGTAGGATTGTTTGGACTGCGTGATGAGAACAGTTCATTGATAATAATGATATGGAACTATAAAACATGCTATTGACTGTTATGTCCAGACTTCTGGGACACTCTTCTTCCCGGGCTGAGGAGCCTGACCCTGAAGACTGGATAAATAGCTGATGCTCTTTTTCCTCTGTACTCATTCAGAGCAGATTATACTGATGTACGTTTTGCTGCTGTGAGTCCGTCTGCAGATGCTTGAAGTAAACCTACAGAAAGACAAGTGGTTGCCTTGAGTGTTTCTTTATTCTGCAGTGGCTCAATGGAGGATTGGTAATGTGTAGCTTGATTAAATATGTTTTGTACATAAAATAGGTGTCACCTGATATTGTGATTAGAATGGACTGATAGATAATGAATAGCACAGTCCCCAACATGTGGAGGTGTTGACATGTCTTGATAACAGCTAATCCCAGGCTAAGAGCACAGTGATGTGGTGAAAAATACACACGGGATTGTCATTTACACATCAAAGTGAGAAGCCATCATATCAGAAAATAT
The DNA here is from genome assembly GCF_020085105.1 of Siniperca chuatsi. NCBI lineage: Eukaryota > Metazoa > Chordata > Actinopteri > Centrarchiformes > Sinipercidae > Siniperca > Siniperca chuatsi. The sequence continues at coordinate 7,554,301 of NC_058050.1, read as the reverse complement.
ATGAGAAACTTAACCCCAGGATCTCAATCCCCTCTGCCATCCTTTCTGCCCAGACCCCTTTAAACACACCTCTGCCTAACATCTGTCTGCTTCTTTTAATTTAACATTGTTCTTTTTTGTAAGTACTGACAACACATTTATCTACCTTCTTTTCTTCCACCCTCTTTTATTTGTTTTCATTTTAATTGTATGTACACACTATCATTCCTGTAAAAGGAAATCTACATCAGCCTCATAAACACACAAGCACGCACAAAAAAATGCCACATGCATCACATCTAAACATACATTTCGGCACTCTATCAACCCCCATCTTGCACTCATGCCCTATCCTCTGTTTAATGTAAAGCTCGTCTCACTGTATGTATGCTACATCACCCGTTGTGTTTTCACCAAAAAAGACATTTACCCTTAAGTTACTCCGCCAAGCTACACAGTCCTCAAATCTCACCCATTATTTTATTCACATTGGAATACACTGCCACACCCTCACCTCCCTCCTCCTCTGCAGACATACACTGTTTTGTCTCCTTATCTTCCCCTTTTATCACCTCCTCCTCTTCATTGCCCTCCAACATTTCACCGTCCTCTCCGCCATCGTCTTGTCTCTCCTCTTCATCTTGTTTCTTAATTTCAGCATACTCTGTCTCTGTGGTCTCTTGTGTCTCTGTGGCACTCTTCCTTTTCAACATGAAGAAGTCAATGTCAGAGTATTCCACCTCTTTTGGTTCCACGTGGGCTGATGGCCCAGCAGCCTCAGCTCCTCCTTCAGCTGCCTCTTGGTCGTGGGTCCCATCATTTTCCACTGCTTGAACAGCATCAATCTGTCGGGCGCAATGCAGAAATGATGTCATTTGCCAGCTGATACAAGCCAGACAACTGTATGTAATCTATGCATGAAATCTCTCCATTAGTGACATTTAATATTTTCAGCCATCACTTTTTTCAACACAAAAACTACTGTAATTCAAAGGGTTTGCCTGCTTACTACAAATGTACAAAAATCTATTCTTTACATTCACTGCTAAACAAAAAAATCATTCTATAATCAATTTTTTTCTGATCTTCTAGGCAGGCACTGGTTTCTACTTAATACCCTAAGGTTTGAAAATCAGCTTGTAAAGAGTTGACATAATGTTGGTAATCCATTAAAATGATCATACCTGATTTTATTTTAGTTATAGTTAAGATTGCTGTTGTGTGATAATGCAGTATAGTCTTCTCAAATCAGTCTATAACTCTGACAGAATTAAAGTCTCTGCAAGTTGATTTTCAAACTGTAGTGAAATGACAGAAAAACAATGGAAGTGCATATCTCATCACAAGACTTAAATTTTAGCAAAACAAACATTTAATTAACATTTAACTAATGTATAATAACCAGCTGTGTTAATATAAATACCAGTGGAACTGCTTGAGTAGTCACCATTTCCAGAGTCTCAGCCACATTTTCAGAGCTCTTCTGTTTTTTTCTGGGGAGAAAATTAATTAAATAGAAACAAATGTTTGTGAATAACAAACAATTAACAAGCAAGGATTATTGACTTAAAACAGGTTTTTAAAGGACCACACCTTTGATTTTGAATGTTTCAGCCCAAAATTGTTGAACTTTACATTATTATAACCTTTATTTAATCAGGTAATCATGACTACGAACCATTTTCTTTAGATTTTTGAATGTGTTCTTCCTACTTACCAGGCAACAATAGTTTTGATTTATTATTTAAATATAAGACAGGTCATTTAGGCTGCACAGTGGCTCAGCAGTGTCACTTCACAGCAACAATGTTCAAACACCAACAAAGCAGCCTGGCCTTTCTATGTGGGATGTCCATGTTCTCCCTGTTTTCTGTGATCTCTCCATTAATGTAAAGTATTCATGATTTGCTGTAAAATGGATAAAGTAAGCTAAAACACTGGTTTGGTCCTTTATGACTGATCATTCATTGCATGAATAATGCCTAAATCTTTTGTAAAAACAACAAAATGCTAAAAAAACAAACAAACACAAAGAAAAACAATGTATGGATGTCAAAAAGTAGCATTGTCATGTGGAAAATAAACTTAAACGTTTACCTGTGGCATTTTCTGGCCAAACAGCAGATGGTGGCTGAAAAAAGTACCCCAATCAAAAACGCAATGATGACTTGCGGCTGTTTAACTGTTATTAACAATTTCTTGAGTATATCTGGAATCAAGAGGAACACAAAAAACCCAGTTGTTATAACTGCTGCTAATTGTTAAAAACATAAAACCACTTTTTAAAAGTAGGTATTGAAAGTGACATAAAGCAGTGGTCAGAGTAGAAGAGGTAAACACCATCTTGTTTTAACTCATCTATTATAATCGTGAGGTTTTCTTTTGCTTCCCCAACATCATTGCTGCTGACACTCAACAGTTGTGTAGTTTTTAGTCTAGTCTAGTCTTTTTTTTTAGTCTTTTACAGATACAGTTACATTGATAATAACGATATCTGATCATGAAGAACTATAAATTTCCTTTTGTTAGATAATTTCGAAAATGTACTCGCGTAATGTTACATCTACTTTTTCATCAGGGTGTTGATTAGATGTGTTGCTGTACAGATGTACTGTCCAGAATGTTCTGCTGTCACATTAAGGATGACAAGAGATTCTGTTCCAGCGTGTTTTTGCAGTTCATTTTCATTTTTTCCATGCAGGCTTTTGTTGGATCCAAATTGTGTAACACACTGCAGGTTAGATTCAGAGCATCACCCTTCTTCACAGTTGTAATTCCACAGATTTTCAGTTCCTTAACATCTGAGGAAAATATGCTATTGGACAAATAGTCATGTAAATTTGAGCACGGAGATATGCAAATGTCCTAAAAAAGTTAAAGCTTTGGATCCCATCCAGGCACAAGATGTAAATTTTGATCACTTCAAATTACATTTGAGACATAGAGACATAGAAAATTGGTCACAATAAAGGGAGAGAGATTTGATAATTATTATTGATAATAATTGATAATGGTCGACAAATATTACTTTATGCTCCATTAAAGGGACAGTTGATCCCAAAATCCAAAATACATATTTATAATGAGAAAAGACCACCCTCTGACCTACAGTCAGCTTTAGTAGTCATTCGATAAGAGAGAGAATCTCTATTGTTGTGTTTGATGCTCTGCCTTGATGTCAGATCATTGAAAACACATTGTTATAAATACATTCTTACTGATATCAGTGATTGATGCTGATTATTATGTGTTTTATGTGTTCGTTCACCTTCTCGCCTTTCTGAAGTTATGATGGTGAGGTTTTCTTTTGCTTCCCCAACTTCACTGCTGCTGACACACACAACAGTATTACTGTGGTCTTTTACAGTTAGGGTGACGGTGCTGTTGACTGTGTGGTTTGACACAGTGGTAATAACAGCGTGTACTTCAACAACATGGTTCTTCAACAACGGCCATTTGATGGTGGGTAAAGGAAACCCCTCACTGATACACACACAGGTCAGGACCTCCGACTGAACCTCACATGCAGAGCTACTTAAGATCCTTGGAAAAACTGCAAACACACAAGGCAAACTGATGTAAACTGAACATAGATTTTCTTTCAAAGGAGACTAGTACAGTCTACTTACATGTCAAAGTTACTTCAGCATGCTTTTTTTATTTAACCTTTATTAACCAGGTAAAACCCAGCTGAGATAAAATCAGTTTTTTTATGGTGACCTGGCCAAGAAGGTAGCAAAGTTACACGTAGAGTGCATGCCAATTACATACATACAATAAAATACAAGTCAGAGTAGTGATCTGGTGTTTTGCTGTACATATGTACTGTCCAGAATGTTCTACCGTCACATTATGGATGACAATAGTGACTGATCCAGTGTTGTTCTGCGAGATGATTCTGGTTTCTTTTTCAGGTTTTTGTTGGAACCAAGTTTAGTCCATGTGAGAACAGATGGGCAGAAACTTTGAATACTGCAGGTCAGATTTAGAGCATCATCCTCTTTAACAGTTGTCATTCCAGAGATTACAGGTTTCTTCACATCTTTCAGATAAAATTTTAGACAAACTATTATAGAATTTGTCTGACCAAACAATTCCTTATTATTCTAAAACATATGGTCCCAAGCTGAGGCTGAAAACCACCTGGAAGCCTTAAAAATGCCTTAATAACTGAGGGACATTTTTTATAAAAGTATTATGTTGGTTAGAGCCCAATATGTAAGAAAAAAAAATAGTTGGGGCTTCGGACCTCCATCCACACACAAGATATTATAATAGGGAGCATAAAAAACACTCATACAAGTACTTGGCATTAAGTTCAAAACCTCAGGACTAGCTAAACTATTTCCAAGATAGAGCGCAAAAGTTTCACCTCTGTAGAAGTTATGAAACTTGAGACATTCACAATTGAGTTTCAGGATATCTACACTGAGCTAGGAGAGAATTTTACAGTACAGTAAAAAAATAAATGAGAAAATAGTGTACAGTAGGTGCTACTCACGGGTCACATTCAGAGTCACTGTCTCCTCTGTAGTGATGTTGTTGAAGCTGACCTTACAGGTGACATTGGTGCCGTGGAGTTCAGCTGAAGTCTGATTCTCAGTATTGAAAGCAGTGATGTTTCCTGTGATGTGAGAGTCATGAGTGGAATTAGGTGAACCGCCTGAAGGTCATCATTCACTAAAAGTTGGGTTAAAATAATCGGATACATTGTTAAACATTTCAATGGGGCAATAAGTAGGAGTTCTATCAGGAACTGATGCAGCTCCTACAGGTTGCCCACAGAGGTCAACAAATATTACTTTATGCTCCATTAAAGAGACAGTTCACCCCAAAGTCCAAAATACATATTTTTCCTCTTACCTGTAGTGCTATTTCTTCATCTAAATTGTTTTTGTGTGAGTTGCTGAGTTTTGGAGATATCGGTCATAGAGATGTCTGCATTTCTTTTTAATATAATGGGACTATATGGCACTCTGTTTGTGGTGCTCAATGCGCCAAAAAAATACATTTAAAAAAGTAATGTCTCTTTTCATAAATCATGACCCAGTTACTCAAGATAATCCACAGACCTTGTTGCAAGCAGTTTCATGTGGGAACTATCGGTAGAAAGAAAATAGTTGCTACATGAAACAGCTCACAACAAGGTCTGTGGATTATCTTGAGTAACCGGGTCATGATTTCTGGAAATTGAAAGGACAACATTTAAAAGGACATTTAAATTTTAACATTGAAGGTGTTATCAGCAAATTCAAAAGATAAATATTTGTATCATAACAAGATTCAGTAAAGTTTCACACTCTACCTTTGGAAGCATTGCTGCCTCTCACAGAGAACAGCAGAGTCACCCAGATGAGAACAAACATCCTAACTCGTCTCTTCACAGGACAACTTTTCCCTTTCAGAAGCACAAACATTTAATACATTAAGTGCAACAATCATACGGGATGTTCAGTTGATAAAACTGGAGCAGAAACTCCTCCACGGTTGAAAGCAAAGATTTAAATACAGGATGTTGCATCTTCACCTTTTCTGTAGTCACATTAATAAATATGGCTAACATCTTCTTCAGGATTGTGAGTCCCCTGAAAGTTTTTATTTTTAAGCACTTTGTGATATCTGTTCCAGAAAGCTGCACAACAGCTCTGAAATAATTATATACAATTCCCCGAAAATCCAGACTTTAGCAATTAGGGAAGAATGACGTCTACAGTTCACATTTACACTTTAAAAAGATATTTTAGAAATATAAATGTTGTGTTTTACCTCTTTTTGTCTTGTACTGATGCTGTCTTCTCTCCTCCGTGATCTCTGCTGAGTGTGACTCTTTTTGTACTTCCCTTTTTGCACTACAACAAGTTTCCAGGAAGTTTCTCTACACACTGCTGGCCCCTTCTTAGACTGCCACACTTAGAGCTAAAATCTCCTGACAACATATGTACAGTATATGTAATATATTAAGTTGGGAATGTGCAACTTTAACACTGAAATGAATAATAAAATGAAAAAAGTTGATTTTTTCCAGATCATCTTCATGTCATCTTAAGAAACAATTCTAAGTATTCTACCAACTATCTTTCTAATTTTTAATGTATAATATATTATGTGCATAGTGGGATGTGCATGAATGTAAATGGTCTGTATTACTGGTTAATAGTACCAGTTAAACTTCCAGTCCACCCTTAGATCTGCACAGCCCCTAACATGTAGAGGTGTGAAGTCTCTCTCACTTCAGATTACCACATACTGAATTTGTTTTTTGAAGATCACAGCTCTGTTTTAGAAACCATTTACATGACCGTCTTTCATTCACCGGAATAACAATCTTTCATCAGTCCATTCCATCAATCCATCACATCTAAAGAGAGCAAAGAAACTTTATCCTCAAAAAACTCCACAATCCAACACAGTCCTCAAATCTCCCCCATTATATCCTTCATATTGGAGTAACAAATACATATACCATCCTGCAAATATAATTTCCTCCTTTTTAGGTAAAATATTTCCTTTACAGAATGTATTCCAGACATGTGCTACTCACGGGTCACATTCAGAGTTACTGTCTCCTCTGTAGTGATGTTGCTGAAGCTGACCTCTTGTCATCTTAACAGTTCTAACTATTTTATCTTCCACTATCCTAGCGGGATGTGCATGAATAGTCTGTATTACTGTCAAATATAGTAATTAGTTTATTTATATATGAAAAAATAACTCCTGCCACTGATTAAGTGTATTAAATGCCTGCAGATTCAAAAAGAAATTATTTGTATTCATTGTAGTTCTTAATTTCAACTATGCAGCCTCTTAGAAGCTCTGTATTTATAACAGTATGGTTTAATAACATCTTTAAGTTGTGTTCTTATAAATGTCCCTGAAGTGATCATTCATTTAAACACGGCATCACTGAAATCTCTCTAACTTCCTGTTCACACTTTAAGGTATGAGATTATAAAGTATTTTAAGCTACAAACTGCCTCCAATTTCTTCTTATCAGTCACTATATGTCTGCATATTGAACACTCACTGCAGAACCTGTCAACATTGCAGAATGTACCAGAAGTAAGAAAGGTTTTGTTGTAACTGACAATTCAATGGTTTCATCCCAAACATAAACAAGTGTGCTGTCTGTTTAAAAAAAAAAAAAACAACAACAACCTATGTGCCAGATACTGCCCACTCTGAGTACTGAGTCTGTAATATGTTGCAGGAATGGACTATAGGGAAGTAATCTATGACTTATTATACAAGAACAACATCAACAGGGCTATAGCCACAAATTAGGCCAAACGTTTTATCAGTTTGAAAAAACAGAAAAAGCCAAAACCACTAAAAGATAGCACACTGATGTGTACTTTGTTATATTTTATATAAAAAAGATACATAAATTCACATCACTTTAATGTACATCAAAAATTGGTTGCTGCAATTGTTCCTCCTGTCCATACTGTCTCCGAAGAGATCCCATCCTAATGCAATTCCACAATAAGAAATAGGGGTCAAAATCTACAGTCCTTGTGAAAAAATGCAACCGAAAGTTCAGTTGACACTAATATAGGCTTCAGCAGTCTGAGTTAGACAACTGCTAATCAGCAAGACAACACTGCCCATGGAAACACAAGAAGAGCATTTTATACAACAGAAACTATAACTTTGGAAGATACCCACTTGGTTTCTTTAACTGAGTTCTGCTAAAGCTTCATATTAACTTTGGTTGATCTTTGGAATGCATTTTGGGCTGTAGATTTTGTCCTCCATCTCTTACATTGGAACTGCTTTAGGAAGGGATCTAAGTCTTTCAGTGTACACATGAGCATGCAAGTACTGCACTGAGATAAAATTGAAAACATTTTAACACATCCTTTGAGTTTCTTTGCTATAGACTCTCCAAATGAAAGTGAAACAAGACAAAGTCTACAGCCATGCTAGCAGCTCTGTGAAGTGCAGCTGTGCTTTAAGCTACAGTAAATGCTAACGTCAGCATGCTAACATGCTCACAATGACAATGTTAACATGCTGATGTTTACTCTTATTTACTAATTGGCACTAAACAAAGAACTGCTGATGGGAATGTCATTAGTTTTGCAGGTATTTGGTCAGAAAGTATTTTGAGCTGATGATGGTGCTAGACAAAAAGTTAAGGAATTACCAAAGTTATTACAATATCTCCAGCAGTGGACATAAATGTCTGTACCAGATTTACATACAGTAGTTGTTTAGACACTTCACATGCCAACCTTGTGGTGGAGCAACAGAAAAAGTCACAGGATAAATAAAGTCATTGGGATACATCCTCTGGGGACCACGAATGTCTGTACAAAATTTCAGGAGAATCCATCCAGTAGTTGAGATATTTCAGTCTGGATCAAAGTGGTCCAACAAACTGACACGCAGACCAATGTTGCCATGCCTAGAGCCACTCTGAAAAAGAGACACCTCTTTCTTACACTGGGTAAAAGTGAGGGATTTTTTTTTCCTGAGAAATGTAGTCCATTCAGAAGTGCTCTGGGCTAACCAGAGGGCCTCTTAAAGCATATGCGTATTCTTGTTACATAAAAAAAGAAAAAAGTATCAAACAAAAGTACACAACGGCATTCAGAGCAGAGAGGGTTGCCCCTCTGGCCCCTCCTTTTGCACGCCACTGCCATCATGGCAATATCAACTTTTTCATGGATGTGGGTAAACTTATCTGGAAGGTTCATGGAAAGTGAACACATTGAAGCAAAATAACACTTGAATAAGGAAATTCTGTCACTCGGGATCTGCACAGCCCTTAACATGTAGAGGTGTGAAGTCTCTCTCACTTCAGATTACCACATACTGAATTTGTTTTTTGAAGATCACAGCTCTGTGGTAGAAACCATTTACATGACCATCTTTCATTCACCGGAATAACAATCTTTCATCAGTCCATTCCATCAATCCATCACATCTAACGAGAGTAAAGAAACTTTATCCTCAAAAAACTCCACAATCCAACACAGTCCTCAAATCTCCCCCATTACATCCTTCATATTGGAGTACACTGCCATGTCCTCCCCTTCCTCCCCTTCTGGGACACAATGTTCTGTCTCCTCATCCTCTATCATCACTTCCTCCTCTTCACCCTCCAACTCTTCACCTTCCTCTCCGTTGTTGTCTTCTCTTTCCTCTTTTACTACTTTCTTAATTTCAGCGTACTCCGTCTCTGTGGTCTCTTGAGTCTTTGTTGCCTCCCTATGACTCTTTCTTTTCAACACAGAGAAATCAATGCTGGCGTACTCCACATCTTTTAGTCCACCATCGAGATCACGGGCTGCGTTCCCTGCTGCCACAGCTCCTTCTCCTTCAGCTGTCTCTTGGTAGTAGGTCTGATCATCTTCCACTGCTTGATCAGCATCTATCTGTCAGGTACAATATACATTATACGACTCATTCAGCAGCTGCTAGAAGCACCAAGATTGTTAACAATATGCTGGAAAACTCCATCTGATTATCAAGTCATACCATAATTTTTTATATTTTCTAATGTTTGGTTCGATTCATTTTTGTACTGTTTAAAAATCAGCTTGAAGCAAGACACTGTAATACATCACAATGTGTATCTACTTTTATCATAGTAAGATCACTGTTACATGTACGTGGCAATGCAGTCTTTTCAGATCAGTCTGTACATACAACAGCAACAAGAAGGGACCTGACTATTAAAGCAGGCATGGTGTTGACTTTCATAGAATACACAGTATCTCAAGTTTGCAAGTCTTAACTCTCTGCAAGTTGTATTTCATGCTGTAGTGAGATGAATGTAGTATATAGAGTTAGTTCAGGCAGAGCACAGAAGTTGTGCTTGCTTGAGTTGACTGACAAGGGCTACTTCATTCATGCTTCACCATCAGTGGCTCAAACATCAGCTGCTTGGCTACGAGCTGACGAATAACGTCCAATCATATTCATGCAGGTGGACAAGGCAGCCGTTAAAATCTGACGCTTAACTATTACTCTGCTCATGCTGAAGCTCCCTCGACCACCCCAACCTCCTCGTCATGTGCTATATGTTTGGTATTGTTGAATTACCTAAAATGTAATGTCCATTTATGCGTTAAGAGGGGATTCAGTCTCCTTGTTGCTGCTTAGATTCTGTGAGAGTTCCCCTGAAAGAGTCTTTTCTGCCAAATCCAACTGTATAACAATTTGCTATTTATGGTCAATTCATTGAATAAATGTGTGTCTGACTGACAATTTTAAATATTGAAAGCTACATTCACTCATCTAAAATACTACATTTAATATTGGAGACAGTTCTGAAAAACTAATGTTTTAATTATATATAATATTAGCCAATGAACATAAATACCAGTGGATCCTCTTGACTAGTCACCATCTCCAGAGTCTGATCCAGATTTCCAAAGCTCTGTTTTTTTCTGGGAAAAAAAAACAAAAAACAATAATTAAACAGCAACAAATAAAATTGTATGTATGAAGATTATCCACAAACAAAACCAGGAATTATTGGAATGAATGGTGTACCTGTGGCATTTATTTGCCAAACAGCAAATGATTGCTGAAAGAAGTACCCCAATCAAAAAGGCAATGATGATTTTTAGCCATGAAACAATATTTAATTGTTCTCTGGACTGATCTGCAATCAATAGGGGGGAAAAAAGAAATGTTGGTGTCCATGTTGTTCTCAACAACAATAATATACATGAAATTGCTTATTTCCTTTTGACAGCTTGCCCAATGGTTGTCCAAATACAAAGGTCACAGTAAAAAAAATGAGGTGATAAAACATTTGTATACAGTAGCAGAAGTGTTTTAGTTGAGAACATGTACCCTCTAGTCCCGACGGGTTTATTTGGATGGTGAGGTTCTCTTTTGCGTCCCCGTTGTTGTTGCTGCTGCTGACACACTCAACAGTGTTGCTGTGGTCTTTTACAGTTAGAGTGACGGTGCTGTTGACTGTGTGGTTTGACACAGTGGTAATAACAGAGTACTCAGTGTGGTTCTTCAACAGCGGCCATTTAATGGTGGGTAAAGGAAACCCCTCACTCATACACACACAAGTCAGGACCTCCGACTGAACCTCACATCCAGAGTTTTTTAAGATCTTTGAAAACCCTGTAAAACACACAAACAGAATCACATCATAATAACAAAATGTTGATAGTGTAAAATGAGAACATAAACCTCAAACTTTCAAGTAGATTAGTACAGCCCACTTACAAGTCACAGTTACGTCAGCATGTATAGTCACAGTTGTGTCCAGGTGTTCTGCTGTACAGATGTACTGGCCAGAATGTTTTACCGTCACATTAGGGAGGACAAGTGAGGATGTTCCAGTGTCGTTCTGCAGGTCAGTATCAAGTCCATTGTGCAGGTTTGTCTTGGAACCAAGTTTAGTCCATGTGATACGAGATGGAGGAAAACTTTCAACGCTGCAGGTGAGATTCAGAGTATCTCCCTCCTCAACAGTTGTATCCCCAGTGATGACAGGTTTCTTAATATCTGAAGAAAATTTTAAACAAAATATTTGAAGTTAAGATAGAGGTGAGAAACAGATATAGATGTTTTTTTAATTTGAAAAACATCTATATTTATAAAAAAAAGTAATGACACTCATAAGCCAGAGTCATTATATACACATTACAATACCTCACAGTATGTCTAGAACATACACGTACATGAATTATAGGAATATCTGTCAAATATATATATACACGCATGCAAACATAATTAGTCCAGTAGTGCAACGCCAGAAGACTTCTTGAGGTAGTATAGTGACTTTTTAAGAGGCTTACTGAAATTAAAAAAAATATATATAAGGCAGCCAAAGTGTAAGTGCTATCTGTAATACTGTATAAATAGAGGTATAATTCTAAATAAATCCAATGTACATTAAAATATATACAGCTGTGTGATCTGTAGTATATAATTAATTTGATTTACAGAATATAATATAAAGTCAATACATGTAAACGTTTTTGTGATTGCATTCATGGATCGTCTGCCAGTGTTTTTTGTAAATACTACCACTGGATGGCACTAAAGTCAACATTTCCAAACTCTGGCTTTCACAGACAACACAAGTTTTTATTAGTGGCTCTAGTAAAGCTGAGAACCACCTGGAAGCCTTTCGCAATGCTTCCATAGATCGAAGGACTTTTAAAAAAATTTCCATTAGAAACTAAGGTAAATCCAATCAAAAAAATGAAATGAAAAATGCACATTGACATGGCCACACATATATTCAATTCGATTTATATAGCACCAATTCATAACAGAAGTTATCTCATTTCGCTTTTCCTATAGAGCAGGTCTAGACTGTACCCTTTATAATATTAAATTACAGAGACCCAACAAATCCCACCATGAGCAAGCAAACATATATGAAGGCACAGGGCTGTGGAAGTTATTCAGGATGAATTTGGCATGGTTATTAAGGTTGTTCGCTGCTCTCAACTCAGTTTCAGTTACAAATGTTCAGTTACAGTTAGTTATAAATGTTCTTTTAACACTTGTTAAAAAATGTCTTAACACTAGTACAATGTACTTACACATCACTGTTACATCAACTTTTTCCATCAGGATGTTGTGTAGATGTTTTGCTGTGCAGATGTACTGTCCTGAATCTTCTGCTGTCAGTTTAGAGATGGAAAAGGTGCCCATTCCACTTTCTTCCTGCAGGAAGGTGTCAGTGTTGTTCTGCATTTCAATTTCTGTTCCATTTAGCATGTTTTTCTCAGAAAATTTAGTCCATGTGATAAGAGATGGAGGGAAACTTTCAACACTGCAGGTCAGATTCAGAGTCTCACCCTCCTTCATTCTTGTATTCCCAGTGATTTTAACTTTCTTCACATCTATGAGATAAAATTATATACGGTATTATATGCAATGTTACAGTGCCACTATATTCCCAAATTTCTTGCAAGAAGACTGTTAATGTTGTAAAATTCAACATTTCAGAAAGCCATCGGAAATTACGCTAGAGAATATCTCTTAGCAAATATTTTAGATAAAAGGTTAAGGTGAGAATAAAGCACAGTATACACTATACTCACAGGTCACATTTAGAATCACTGTCTCCTCTGTAGTCATGTCGCCTGTAAAGCTCACCTTACAGGTGACATTGGTGCCGTGGTGTTCAGCAGAAGAGTTAAAGGTCAAAGTTGAGCTGTGTCTCTGTGTGACAGCAGTCGGATTCTCAGTGTTGAAAGCAGTGATGTTTCCTGTGATGTCAGAGTCATTCTCTCCTGTTCCTCTCCACGTCCAGGTGATTTCAGGACCAGATCCAGAGCAGAGACCAGGAGCAGTGCAGGTCAGTGTGGTCTGCTGTCCCTCTGTCAGAGGAGGAATCATCACTGTGGGCTTCTGGATCAGATCTAATGGGAGAGCAGTCCATGAGTGGAATCAGGTGAACAGCCTGAAGGTCATCATTCACTTAAGTTGGGCTAAAATAATCACATACATTTCAATGGGTCAATAAGTAGGAGTTATATCAGGAACTGATGCCACTCCTACAGGTTGCCTACAGAGGCCGAAAAACATTACTTCATGCTTCTATAAGACCATAAATACACCAGATATGTTGGTGCCGTTCATTGGCACCACAATGAACATCTTCACTGTATATATTTGTTGTAGCTCTTCATACCTTTAACAGAGACAGTTGTTCTTGGAGAGAATGTAAATCCATCTGCCCCCCCATACTTGATACCATTAACTCTGAGCTGATATGATCCAGAGTCTGACTCAGTGAGGTCAGTGATGATGATGCTGCAGTTCTTCTGACTCACGTCAGGCTCCAACAGTGACACTCGTCCTATAAACTCAGACTGAACCTTTTTGTTGTTCTTGTTAGTGTGGAATATCACATCTGAATCTACACATCTTTGTTTAGATGGTTCACATTTGTACCAAACCAAATGTTGGGGTGTGAAGCCATAACCAGTGGTGAAAGAACACGGTATCACAACACAGAGTCCAGCCTCTGCTATAATTTCTCCTTCACTAAGAGTGATACAGAATCCATTTAGACAGTCTTGTCTTCTCCGAACTGATGCACCTGTTCATGCAAAAAGTGAGAAAAAACAGGGACAGAGGATTTTCAAATTTTGACAACACCATATTTATTAATGAAGAAAGGCTACTACTCCTGACATGATAGTACATGTACTGTTTTTGTTTTATGTAACTGCTGTTTTATAAAACTACTGTTGTCAGCAGCATTACGCAAACATAATGGAATTTCAGCATTTAACATATTTCTTTATCCCTAATGTTTACATAACTATTTGCCTCAGAGTTTCCAAGTAAGGCAATAGATGCTGTGAGGAATGTTACTAATGAGCTGGTAAATTCAGGGTGGAAAAACTAAATACTTGTAATTTGGAAGCATGTCAGGTAAACATTTATAAAAAGGACATTTATCATGGAAAACATTGTTAGCCATATCTTTAATGTTGGCATCTTAATATGATTATAATAAAGATGCATACCTGTGTCTGCGCTGCTGCCTCTCGCAGAGAAAAGCAGAGTCACCCAGATGAGAACAAACATCCTGATTTAATGCTTGACAGTCAGCCTCTCCCTCCACAGGACAAAGTTTACACTGAAAATGCAGTAAACATACAGGAACTGAATCTAAGGAACCTCCACAGCTGACATCACAGAACTTAATACAGGATGTTGCATGTTCAGTTATTCCGTAGTTGCGAGATGAACACACTCCTGACTACCCTGACATTTTTATGGTAAAAAAAAAAAAAAAAAAAAACTACAATCCCTCCCACAACTTTGGGTCCCCCTGAATCATTTACTAAACGCACCAGCAAGCACTCCTTCTCCAGCACAGTCCACCCTTACTTTACCAGCAAATCCAGGAATGTCGAAAAGCATTTCTTATGATATTAGTTAGTGAAGAATTAATCACTTCAACAACTTCCATTTACAGTCCAAAAACACATTTTAAATATAATTTAAATGTTGTCTTTTACCTCTTTCGGTCTTGTTCCCCGGCTCTCTTCTCTCCACCGTGTTTCTGCTCTGAACTGACCCTTCCTCTCCTCACTTTTCTATTTCTTCCCTCTTTGTGCAACACTAAGGTTTCAGGAAGTTTCCCCAGATGCCGCTGAGCAATATTTCCCCTCTCGAGACTGGCAGAATTTTATATACTTATAATCTCATAATATCACTTTGTGTATCATGTATCTAATTACAAATGTGTACCTTTAACATTGAATAATGAAGAGAAATTAGTTTGTTTGCTGTTTTTAGATCCTCCCTCCATGACTGTGAAGTAATACAAAACTTTTTGAAAAGGGAAGTACTGTAAAAAAAATTGTTATCTTGAGAAACCAACAAATCAGTACTGAACTCTTCTCCTAATGTGTTTTTTATGCAATATGTGAAGTGTTATGAAAGACTGTATGTCATACTGTATATAGCTTCTTAAAAATCGCTTCAATAATGCACCACACATGACACACATACTGTGCATTGTTGTAAAGGTTCTGTATTACTAGCTAATATCTGCAGTCAGAGTTGAGTGATTATGGTCAAATGAACATTGTTTGTCATGTATTAAAAAGATAAAGTGTAACAGCTGAAATGCATTGTTTCTCTGTATCTCTGATAATTTCCTATTTTCCTATTATTATTATTGATTGCTGCTTTTATCTCATGTTGCTGTATTAAATGCTGATTATGTCCTGCCATTGCCTTTTAGCTTCCTAACGCTGTGAAGTATCTTTGTTGAAGTTGAACTGTTGATGGAGACATCCATACAAATTGAATGATGGTACAGGAGCTTCAACAACATTGTTTGTCCACAATTTTTTTTATTTCAGTGCAAGAAGAGAAATCCTTCATTGAAGCTGTCTGAAAGTCATCCCTGAAGACTGTAAAGAAATGGTGGAAGCTGACATTTGTCACTTCAGAGGTTGGCCAATAACATCATACTCTTGTGATCTGTAGTGACATGTAAGTTCTGTCCACTTGATTTGGTTTCACCTTTTTTCTGGCTTTCCTTTTGAGAAAAAAATAGTGAGCCATGATTTGTTGCCTAAAAGTCTCAAAAGCATTATCAGAGCCTTTAAAACATAACATGCAGATGGAGTAACATACCACAGGAATATCACATAGATTGTGTAGAAGACGTTCACACTTAGAGATACACCAGCAACGGCCTAGGGAAGCACTGCACTGTAAGGTCCACAATGTTGCACAGGACCTACCATAAGAAATGAGATATTGTAGATTGTATACATGTTCTTATATTATGGTCATGCTGTACATTTTGTGACCACTTTATTAGCTATATAACCCCATGTAGGCTGTGAGCCACCTGTAAATGTCCACAAAATATTGTCAAGTAACGTGTATGAAAAGGCCAGGGCAAAGGGAAACAATAATTGCTCCATAATGTATTGTGCTTTAGATAACAGAATTGTATAAAATGGTAACACAATATGATCATATCATTATGATACAATAGCGTATCTCTGTGAAAGTCTATAAACAATGTAATTAATTTAATTATTGTCCAGCTGTACCCAACTAGCTCAAGATCTCTTTTAAAATAATTATTTTTAAAATCTTGAAAACCAAAGCAAAATCCTCCTTTAAATGTAAAATGCACAAACCATATGATTTGATATGATATGATTGAACCATATATTTGAAGGTGCAGGGCTGTGAAAGTTGTTCAGCATGAATTTGTCAAAGATTTTCAGCTACCTAATAATGAAGAACAGCAATTACAACAACTAGACATTTTCTGTATAAGAACAGTTGTACTATGTACATCACTGTTATGACAACCAGATTACAGCTACAGCAATCAACATCATCTCTGTGCATATTTGCTGTAGCTCTTCATACCTTTAACAGAGACAGTTGTTCTTGGAGAGAATGTAAATCCATCTGCCCTCCCAAACAGGTTGATACCATTAACTCTGAGCTGATATGAACCAGAGTCTGAATCAGTGAGGTCAGTGATGATGATGCTGCAGTTCTTCTGACTCACGTCAGGCTCCAACAGTGACACCCGTCCTATAAATCCAGACTGAACCTTTTTGTTGTTCTTGTTAGTGTGGAATATCACATCTGAATCTACACATTTTTGTTTAGATGGTTCACATTTGTACCAAACTACATTTTGGGGTGTAAATCCAAAACCAGTAGTGAAAGAACACGGTATCACAACACAGAGTCCAGCCTCTGCTGTAATTTCTCCTTCACTAACAGTGACACAGAATCCATTTAGACAGTCTTGTCTTCTCCAAACTGATGCATCTGTTTAAAGGAGACAAAAATATATTTAGATTTTGACAATACACCATGAAGTTTAATAAATGATGAAGAAAGGCTACTACTATGACTGTTTTTGTTTTATATAACTGCTGCTGTAAGTAGATAACACAACATAATTTCAGAATTTTACATATTTCTTTATCCATAATATCTTTGGTAAACAAAATATTTATTTAAAGAACTATTCATCCCATTGTTTCCAAGTGAGTCAGTAAATGCTGTGAGTAATGCTGCTAATGAGCTGGTAAATTCAATGTGTAAAAATGAAATACTTGTAATTTGGAAGCACAATACAAGAAGGACATGTATTTTGGCGAATTATGAACTATTACTGATTATCTTTAATGTTGGCATCATAACAACATTACAATAAATATGCATATCTGTGTCTGCATTGCTGCCTCTCACAGAGAAAATCAGAGTTGCTTAGATGAGAACAAACATCCTAATTTGATGATTGAGACATTCAGTCTTCCCCTTACAGGACAACATTACACTACAGGTGCAGTAAAAATGCAGGAAGTCCAGGTGATGAAAATTAAACAAAGGAAGCTCCACAGTTACCATCACAGATCTTAATACAGAATGTTGCACGTTCGGTTATTCCACAGTTGCTTAATTAAATTTACCACTTCACACAGGGTGCGGCTAATGTGAGCAGTTTGTTAAATCTGCTCTAGCAAGGTCCTATGTGTATAAACATAGTTCAGCTCAACAACAGCTCTGATACAATAAATATCTAAAATCTCTGCAATATTCCAGGCCCCCTGTCCAGCTCTGGGCCCCCTGAATCATTGATACCCCGGCTGTGACAAACAACAACTCTGACAAAATAAATATCTGTAATCCTCCCATCCTCAAGCACCATTTCTCGAGCACAGTCCACCTTTCCTCATCAGCAACAGCAATACCAGGACATTATATTATATGTATATATTTATATCATTTAGGGAAGAATCAATTCAACAATTTCAACTTAGAATTCAAAAATATATTTATAAAACAAGGTAAATGTTGTGTTTTACCTCTTTCTACCATGTTCTCCTCTTCTCCCCACATTGATCCCTGCTGTGTGTTTCTGCTCTGAACTGACTCTTCCTCTCCTCACTTTTCCATTTCTTCCCTCTTTGTGCAACAGCAAGGATTCAGAAAGTTTCCCTGCCCAGTGTTAGACATTATTTCTCCTCTTCTGAGACTGACACACTGACAAACTGTATGTGACATTTACACATAATAACACATCATGTACCATATCTTATTGGGAATGAAAGGAAACTATTTTGTGTCCTTGTTTTCTGTTTGTTTTGCTGTTATTTTCACGTTCTCACCATAAATGTGACATAAAGTGAAACTTCTTGAAAAAGGGAAGTGTGTGTGTAAAATAAATCTTGTCATTAGGATAAACCATCAAACCGGGAGATGCATTGAAACCTTTTCCTCACAGTTTTTATAAGACTGTGTCAATATTGTATAATAGTTTGACAGTTATATGTTATTTTTGATGATTGTCAAATGAACATCATATTGGTCAAAATCAACTCTTGTCACTGGTTAAGTGCATCAAATACCTGCAGATCCAAATAGCGGTAACATATTATTTCTCAATTTTAACAACCTGCAGTCAGCAACTTTGTATTTGTAATAGTTCCATGTTTCCATGGTTTGTATAGTGCAATATCTGTATGTACTACTCTCCTCAAAGTCACTGTAGTGATCACTCATTTAAACATTGTCATATGGCATCACTATAGTCCAAGTATCTCTCATAAATTCCTCTTTACAATTTGACCTGCTGAACTGGCTACAGTTCAATTGATATATGCCTGTATATTACACATCCACTGCATAAACTAGACATTTCAGAGTCTCTCAGAGAGAGTAGTTGGAAATGTTGTGTTGTATCTGACAGGTCACTAACTTGACACAGCAATAACATATACAGCATACTGTCATCTTTGCTCATCAAGTCAGATTCATACCTGCAACATGTTTTTAAAAGGGGAAGTAATCAATGATGTGTTGAATAACAAGTCTAAGTTGCAGGTTTATCATGATACCCTACAACTGATATAATTCAAGTCTTTATTTCACACCACAGATTACATCATTTCAACAGAAGTGTGGTTCCTTACTTCATAATGGAGTGGCAACAAATGTGCCATTTGATCTGATTATCAGGCTAGGTTCAATATTTTTGGGGCCAAATATTGGTAGTTCTGTGTAGCCATAATGACTCCTAATTGTTTGTGATACGTGGCAAAGGAAATCTACAACTAATGAAGAAACTACAACAAATCTACAAATCAAAATTGCCTTCATTGTCAAAAACAATTACATATACCATCCTGCAAATATAATTTCCTCCTTTTAGGTAGACTTTACAGTTTGTATTCCAGACACATTACAAGCACAAATACAACTCACACATTGTCACAATGCAATTTAAAATATCAAGTTGTTTGACTTGAAAATTACAGTTTCAGATCCCCAGACTGGTTGAGAAATCTGCAAAGTATTTAAATCCCAGCTACAAGAGATGACACTGGAAATCACTCAGGTGTGAAGATGTGTGGAGTGGGAATACAAATTGCGAAATAACGCATGGCCAGTGGACCTCCCCTGGGTCAATAAGGTTCATGAAATGTAAACAAAAAACTATAATATTGTTTAAATGCCATATTCATAAAATCTTACACATGTTGAAAATATGATTTATCAGATCAGTCAGACTTTGGAAGTACCATCTTCTCCTTCCTGTCAGTGGAAGCTGACACTTAGTTCAGAGATTGGCCAATAACATCATACTCTGGCAATGGGTCTCTTTTCTGCAGTGACATGTAAGTTCTGTCCTCTTGGTTTGGTTTCACCTTTTTTCTTGTGTTCCTTTGGAGAGAAGAAAGCGTGAGACATAATGTGTTGTCTAAAAGTCTCCACTGAATTGACAGAGCCTTCAAAGCATAAAATGATGACGCAGTAACATACCAAAGGAACATCACGCAGATTATGCAGATGACATTCACAATGAAAGATACAACAGCAATGGCCCAGGGAAGCACTGTACTCGGTCCACGTTGATCTGCTGTTAGAAATGACAAAATGTAGATTGTATAACTCAAGTGCTACTCAAGTGCTCTACTCAGTGGCTACTGTGTTAGCTACAGACCCCCATTTACGCAGTGTTACCTGCAAATGATAGATTTACTGCTGTTCCTATTTACCACCAAGGTTTACTTAAGGAACAGTGCAGAAGTTGTTTGTTTTGTTTGTTTTTTTAAAGAAGAAAAGTTGGAAGAAAATAGCTGTATGAATATTCAAGGTTGATTGATTTATCATTTTATAACACGGGGTGCAAAATGATATATAATTGCAGTTCTCTTTTTTGCTACTCACAAAAACAAACATTCAAAAATATATACAGTAGATCAGTGAATAAATAATAAGTCATAGAAATTAAAACTATTTTACATGGTGGAGTGCTGAGGATGAATTAAGGAGTCTCACAGCCTGGGGGAAGAAGCTGCTCTATAGCCTGGTGGTACGACAGTGAATACTTCTGTATCACTTGCCTGATGGCAGCAGGGTGAACAGGTTGTTGCTGGGGTGGGTACTGTCTTTTAGTATCCTTTGGGCTCTTGATGTCAGACTATTGAACACATGTTATGTTACCAATACTTTCTTATTGATATCAGTGATTGGTGCTGATTGTTATGTGTGTTATGTGTGTATTCACCTTCTTGCCTCTCTGAACTTATGATGGTGATGTTTTGTTGCACTTCCCCGACTTCATTGCTGCTGCTGACACACACAATAGTGTTGCTGTGGTCTTTTACAGTTAGAGTGACGGTGCTGTTGACTGTGTGGTTTGACACAGTGGTAATAACAGAGTACTCAGCGTGGTTCTTCAACAGCGGCCATTTAATGGTGGGTAAAGGAAACCCCTCACTCATACACACACAAGTCAGGACCTCCGACTGAACCTCACATCCAGAGTTTTTTAAGATCTTTGAAAACCCTGTAAAACACACAAACAGAATCACATCATAATAACAAAATGTTGATAGTGTAAAATGAGAACATAAACCTCAAACTTTCAAGTAGATTAGTACAGCCCACTTACAAGTCACAGTTACGTCAGCATGTATAGTCACAGTTGTGTCCAGGTGTTCTGCTGTACAGATGTACTGGCCAGAATGTTTTACCGTCACATTAGGGAGGACAAGTGAGGATGTTCCAGTGTCGTTCTGCAGGTCAGTATCAAGTCCATTGTGCAGGTTTGTCTTGGAACCAAGTTTAGTCCATGTGATACGAGATGGAGGAAAACTTTCAACGCTGCAGGTGAGATTCAGAGTATCTCCCTCCTCAACAGTTGTATCCCCAGTGATGACAGGTTTCTTCTTAATATCTGAAGAAAATTTTAAACAAAATATTTGAAGTTAAGATAGAGGTGAGAAACAGATATAGATGTTTTTTTAATTTGAAAAACATCTATATAAAAAAAAAAAAGTAATGACACTCATAAGCCAGAGTCATTATATACACATTACAATACCTCACAGTATGTCTAGAACATACACGTACATGAATTATAGGAATATCTGTCAAATATATATATACACGCATGCAAACATAATTAGTCCAGTAGTGCAACGCCAGAAGACTTCTTGAGGTAGTATAGTGACTTTTTAAGAGGCTTACTGAAATTAAAAAAAATATATATAAGGCAGCCAAAGTGTAAGTGCTATCTGTAATACTGTATAAATAGAGGTATAATTCTAAATAAATCCAATGTACATTAAAATATATACAGCTGTGTGATCTGTAGTATATAATTAATTTGATTTACAGAATATAATATAAAGTCAATACATGTAAACGTTTTTGTGATTGCATTCATGGATCGTCTGCCAGTGTTTTTTGTAAATACTACCACTGGATGGCACTAAAGTCTCAACATTTTCAAACTCTGAGGTAAATCCAATCAAAAAAATGAAATGAAAAATGCACATTGACATGGCCACACATATATTCAATTCGATTTATATAGCACCAATTCATAACAGAAGTTATCTCATTTCGCTTTTCCTATAGAGCAGGTCTAGACTGTACCCTTTATAATATTAAATTACAGAGACCCAACAAATCCCACCATGAGCAAGCAAACATATATGAAGGCACAGGGCTGTGGAAGTTATTCAGGATGAATTTGGCATGGTTATTAAGGTTGTTCGCTGCTCTCAACTCAGTTTCAGTTAGCTTATTAGAAAAAAAAGGGGAAAATACTACAATAAATGTTCTTTTAACACTTGTTAAAAAATGTCTTAACACTAGTACAATGTACTTACACATCACTGTTACATCAACTTTTTCCATCAGGATGTTGTGTAGATGTTTTGCTGTGCAGATGTACTGTCCTGAATCTTCTGCTGTCAGTTTAGAGATGGAAAAGGTGCCCATTCCACTTTCTTCCTGCAGGAAGGTGTCAGTGTTGTTCTGCATTTCAATTTCTGTTCCATTTAGCATGTTTTTCTCAGAAAATTTAGTCCATGTGATAAGAGATGGAGGGAAACTTTCAACACTGCAGGTCAGATTCAGAGTCTCACCCTCCTTCATTCTTGTATTCCCAGTGATTTTAACTTTCTTCACATCTATGAGATAAAATTATATACGGTATTATATGCAATGTTACAGTGCCACTATATTCCCAAATTTCTTGCAAGAAGACTGTTAATGTTGTAAAATTCAACATTTCAGAAAGCCATCGGAAATTACGCTAGAGAATATCTCTTAGCAAATATTTTAGATAAAAAGGTTAAGGTGAGAATAAAGCACAGTATACACTATACTCACAGGTCACATTTAGAATCACTGTCTCCTCTGTAGTCATGTCGCCTGTAAAGCTCACCTTACAGGTGACATTGGTGCCGTGGTGTTCAGCAGAAGAGTTAAAGGTCAAAGTTGAGCTGTGTCTCTGTGTGACAGCAGTCGGATTCTCAGTGTTGAAAGCAGTGATGTTTCCTGTGATGTCAGAGTCATTCTCTCCTGTTCCTCTCCACGTCCAGGTGATTTCAGGACCAGATCCAGAGCAGAGACCAGGAGCAGTGCAGGTCAGTGTGGTCTGCTGTCCCTCTGTCAGAGGAGGAATCATCACTGTGGGCTTCTGGATCAGATCTAATGGGAGAGCAGTCCATGAGTGGAATCAGGTGAACAGCCTGAAGGTCATCATTCACTTAAGTTGGGCTAAAATAATCACATACATTTCAATGGGTCAATAAGTAGGAGTTATATCAGGAACTGATGCCACTCCTACAGGTTGCCTACAGAGGCCGAAAAACATTACTTCATGCTTCTATAAGACCATAAATACACCAGATATGTTGGTGCCGTTCATTGGCACCACAATGAACATCTTCACTGTATATATTTGTTGTAGCTCTTCATACCTTTAACAGAGACAGTTGTTCTTGGAGAGAATGTAAATCCATCTGCCCCCCCATACTTGATACCATTAACTCTGAGCTGATATGATCCAGAGTCTGACTCAGTGAGGTCAGTGATGATGATGCTGCAGTTCTTCTGACTCACGTCAGGCTCCAACAGTGACACTCGTCCTATAAACTCAGACTGAACCTTTTTGTTGTTCTTGTTAGTGTGGAATATCACATCTGAATCTACACATCTTTGTTTAGATGGTTCACATTTGTACCAAACCAAATGTTGGGGTGTGAAGCCATAACCAGTGGTGAAAGAACACGGTATCACAACACAGAGTCCAGCCTCTGCTGTAATTTCTCCTTCACTAAGAGTGATACAGAATCCATTTAGACAGTCTTGTCTTCTCCGAACTGATGCACCTGTTCATGCAAAAAGTGAGAGAAAAAAGAGGGACAGAGGATTTTTAAATTTTGACAACACACCATATTTATTAATGAAGAAAGCCTACTACTCCTGACATGATAGTACATGTACTGTTTTTGTTTTATGTAACTGCTGTCTTATAAAACTACTGTTGTCAGCAGCGTTGTGCAAACATAATGGAATTTCATCAATAATGTTTTTGGTAAACAAAAGTTTCATTTAAATAATGGTCTATCCCAGAGTTTCCAAGTGAATATTTGTTTTGAGTCATCAATGTGCTGCTAAATTCAAGGTCGAAAAACTAAATATTTGTAGTTTTGAAGCATTTCAGTAAAACATTTAAAGGTATATTTATTACCATAAATTATTTCAAACTATTTACAATTAATAATTTTATTTCAAAAATAAATAATATAATGTTGCTAACATAACACGATTACAATGGAGATGCATACCTGTGTTAGCACAGCCGCCTCTCACAGGGAACAGCAGAGTCGCCCAGATGAGAACAAACATCCTGATTTGATGATCGAGACAGTCAGTCTCTCCTCTCCTTTTCAGAAGCACAAACACATTATACAAAAAGGACAAAAGACAAACAGTAAGTTCAGTTCCTGAAACTGGTTCAGAAACACCTCCACAGCACAGATTTTAATACATCTGTGATTAAACATTTTAAAGTCAAGATTCACTTTTTTTCCAGCTTTTTCCAGAGCTTTCGACTATATTCCAAACATTACTTATGTAGAGTTTGACACCTCTTCAGTCACCTCTCTTGTTTTGACCAGTTTTTTTTTGTTATAAAACCGCTTATATATACAGTGTATATACAGTGGTGTGAAAAAGTGTTTGCCCCCTTCCTGATTTCCTGATGTTTGTCACACTTAAATGTTTCAGATCATCAAACTAATTTAAATATTAGTCAAAGATAACACAAGTAAACACAAAATGCAGTTTTTAAATGAAGGTTGTTATTATTAAGGGAAAACAAAATCCAAACCTACATGGCCCTGTGTGAAATAGTGATAAACCTAATAACTGGTTGGGCCACCCTTAGCAGCAACAACTGCAATCAAGCGTTTGCGATAACCTGCAATGAGCCTTTTACAGCGCTAAGCGAATTTTGGCCCACTCATCTTTGCTGAATTGTTGTAATTCAGCCACATTGGTTTTCGAGGATGAACTGCTTTTTTAAGGTCATGCCACAGCATCTCAATAGGATTCAGGTCAGGACTTTGACTAGACCACTCCAAAGTCTTCATTTTGTTCTTCTTCAGCCATTCAGAGGTGGACTTGCTGGTGTGTTTTGGATCATTGTCCTTCTGCAGAACCCAAGTTCACTTCAGCTTGAGGTCACGAACAGATGGCCGGACATTCTCCTTCAGGAGTTTTTGGTAGACAGCAGAATTCATGGTTCCATTTATCACAGCAAGTCTTCCAGGTCCTGAAGCAGCAAAACAGCCACAGACCATCACACCACCACCACCACCATATTTTACTGTTGGTATGATGTTCTTTTTCTGAAATGCGGTGTTACTTTTACATCAGATATAATGGGACACACAACTTCCAAAAAGTTCAACTTTTGTCTCGTCAGTCCACAGAGTATTTTCCCAAACGTCTTGGGGATCATCAAGATGTTTTCTGGCAAAAATGAGACGAGCCTTAATGTTCTTTTTGCTCAGCAGTGGTTTCTGTCTTGGAACTCTGCCATGCAGGCCATTTTTGCCCAGTCTCTTTCTTATGGTGGAGTCATGAACACTGACCTTAACTGAGGCAAGTGAGGCCTGCATTTCTTTGGATGTTGTTGTGGGGTCTTTTGTGACCTCTTGGATGAGTTGTCGCTGCGCTCTTTGGGTAATTTTGGCTGGCCACTCCTGGGAAGGTTCACCACTGTTCCATGTTTTTGCCATTTGTGGATAATGGCTCTCACTGTGGTACGCTGGAGTCCCAAATTTTGGAAATGGCTTTATAACCTTTTCCAGACTGATAGATCTCAAATACTTTCTTTCTCATTTGTTCCTGAATTTCTCTGGATCTCTGCACAATGTCTAGCTTTTGAAGATCTTTTGGTCTACTTCACTTTGTCAGGCAGGTCCTATTTAAGTGATTTCTTGATTGAGAACAGGTGTGGCAGCAATCAGGCCTGAAATCAGGAAGGGGGTAAACGCTTTTTCACACCACTGTATATATATAGCATGTTTACTTATTCCATAGTTGTGTGAATAAATGTGGCTACCACTTTAGTCAGAGGTGCAGCTAGTTTCTTTTACTGTGAAACACTTGACATCTGTTCTAGAAAGTGGATAGATTAATAAACTTTACTACGATTACCTTTACAAAAAAAGAACAACAGCACATTTTGTATGATATTATTCAGGGAACAATGAATCACTCCAAAAGATATTCATAAAATAATGTAAAAGTTGTGTTTTACCTCTTTTGCCTTATCTGTTCTTCTATCCAAAGTGATCTCTGCTGAGTGACTCTGCTCTTATAGTAACTGACTGACTCTTTCTCTCTTCCTTCTCCTTTTTTTTAACTTATTCTCTGTTTGTGGTTAGTGTCAAAGAAAAAAGTAAAGGATTTCTTTTGAATGTTTTTTATATCATTAGAAAGAAATGGGAAGTACAGTAGATGTGTGAAATCTTGATATAGCAACAATCTAATGGCGATGATAATTTTATCATGTTTTTTTGTGACTTAGTTTGTTTTAGGGAATTGAATAACTTTTGGTCATATTATAGTGTCTTTTCATTTCTATTCTATAGTACATTGTAATGCATAATACATACTGTAGTCTGCACAGTGTCGTGTGCATGACTGTAAATGCTCTGAGTTATTAGCTTATATCCACAGTGGTAGTTGAGTAATGATGGTCAAAACAGAGTTTTTGTCACTGATGAAGTGTATTAAATACCTGCTGATTCAAAGAGAAGAGAGATTCGATTAGCATTCATCCTAGTTCACAATCTATGCAGCCTCTTAGCCAGACGTTCTGCATTTGGGCTGATGTCATTAGTTAGTCAGTGCAGGTATTTGGTCATAAACCAAAGTATTAAACATATTTAATTTTTTGACCTGATGATGGCGCCACATAAAAAGTCAGAGGATCCCCAAAGTTATTACAGTTCATTTAATGGCAATCAATCCAACAGTTTTTGAGACATTTTGCTCAAAACCAAACCCAAAAATGTCAACGTCATGGTGGTGTTAGATGAAAAGTCAAGGGATCACCAAAGTCAATAGAGTTCATTCTCTGGGCACCATGAATACATGTATAAAAATTCATGGAAATCTATCCAATATTTGTTTTTTCAGATGTGGACCAACCAACTTTGCCATCGTGTTGTTGAGCTGTGGAGGAGGGGCGAACTTTGAATGTTGTGTTTACAAACCGCAACCGACAAATCCAACTCATTCTGCCTTTAAACAAAGTCCTACACTCCATCCATCCATCCATCCATCCATCTTCTTCCGCTTATCCGGGGCCGGGTCGCGGGGGCAGCAGTCTAAGCAGGGACTCCCAGACTTCCTTCGCCCCAGACACTTCCTCCAGCTCCTCCGGGGGGATCCCGAGGCGTTCCCAGGCCAGCCGAGAGACATAGTCCCTCCAGCGTGTCCTGGGTCTTCCCCGGGGCCGCCTCCCGGTGGGACATGCCCAGAACACCTCCCGAGGGAGGCGTCCAGGAGGCCCTCAGCCACCCTAGCCACCTCAGCTGGCTCCTCTCGACGTGGAGGAGCAGCGGCTCTACTCGAGCTCCCCCCGTGTGACTGAGCTCCTCACCCTATCTCTAAGGGAGCGCCCAGCCACTCGGCGGAGGAAGCCCATTTCGGCCGCTTGTATCCGCGATCTTGTCCTTTCGGTCACTACCCAAAGCTCATGACCATAGGTGAGGGCAGGAGCGTAGATTGACCGGTAAATCGAGAGCTTTGTCTTTCGACTCAGCTCCTTCTTTACCACAACGGTCCGATACAGCGCCCGCATCACTGCAGACGCTGCACCGATCCGCCTGTCAATCTCACGCTCCATCCGTCCCTCACTCGTGAACAAGACCCCGAGATACTTAAACTCCTCCACTTGGGGCAAGGACTCCCCACCCACGCGAAGAGAGCAAACCACCTTTTTCCGGTCAAGAACCATGGCCTCAGATTTGGAAGAGCTGATTCTCATCCCAGCTGCTTCACACTCGGCTGCAAACCGTCCCAGTGCATGCTGCAGGTCCTGGTTTGAAGAAGCCATCAGAACGACATCATCTGCAAACAGCAGAGATGAGATCCTGTGGTTCCCAAACCGGACACCCTCCGGCCCCTGACTGCGCCTAGAAATTCTGTCCATATAAATTATGAACAGAACCAGTCCTACACTCTATGTATTTTATTGATGTCTTTACCTGTATTTACCTAAAAACAACAATTAATTAATTCACTTCATAAAATATATTGTTACCCATAAACATTGTAACATCAATAAATCCAGTTTAACTTTGCAAAGCCTTGTTTGTGATGGTTGATGTTTTAGTTTGAACTGCACTTGAGGACGACGTACATTTTTTTCTGTTTTGTTCAAAGAAGTGAAACCAAGAAGTAAAAAGAGCATGTCACACAGTTTCATTATGGTGATGTTGCTTTTCAAAACAAAGAAAGGAGACAGCATGAGAAATAAAAGTTCACAGTTTGTCTTCTATCAATAATCAACAGTTTCTATTATGTGTTGTTTTTATTTTATTTATGTTTGCGTGGAACTGAGGACAGATGAATTTGCTTGAGGCATGAAAGACTTGTTTGAAATAAAAGAGCAAGCAAACTACATCATTGCAGAAATCCTACTGTCATTAGGTAACAGTGCTAATTTGCAGAGAGATTGCAAAAACCCTGATCTGAATTATTGTGTCAATCATATATGTAGAAAACAAATCTCCATAATGACAATTATGATTACCACA
Organism: Siniperca chuatsi; assembly: GCF_020085105.1. Lineage (NCBI taxonomy): Eukaryota > Metazoa > Chordata > Actinopteri > Centrarchiformes > Sinipercidae > Siniperca > Siniperca chuatsi. The sequence goes on along the minus strand of NC_058050.1, from coordinate 7,525,235 downwards.
AAGTATAGGACATACAAATTTGCTTTACAACACACTGTGACAAAAGATTAGGTCAGACATATTTGATACTTCTGCTTTTTCAAAAAAAGCAAGTAAAAAATAAAAAAAAAAACCATGAGGCATTCAAAGACAGGAACTGGTTATTGACTTTGTGCATACAGGCAATTTAAGAATGCTAGCCAGGATATCCATCATTAAGTCGACAGAACAATGTCTTAATAAATAGCTAATTTGAGTGAGAATATCCGATTGACACTACCTTTGTTTACATGCACAGAGAACTGCATTTTTAACCTGTTTTGGCTTGGAGTGTGTAAATAACGTTCAAACCCCCCGGTACCGCTTTTCGTATGATGTACCTTCACATTTTGTAGACCTGCTTAGGTTTTTTTTTTAAATCTACAAAATTTAATTCTGACTATTCAGTCAAATTTAACACAGTTGGCTCATTTGTCTGCACTCTACATGTTTAATTTTGATACTTCAAACATTAAAGTTAAAAGAAGTTTAAGAATGGAAAACATGCAGCAACTCGTCTGTTACAACAGTAACTGTAATGTGCCTACTAAAATAGTGACAATGATGCCATCACAAAATTATAACAACGCATGATTTTGTAATAGATTAGCACCAACACTGGTGAGCATCTTGTAATATCAGAAAAATGATCCTATACACTTGATCCTTATCATGTTCCATAGCCCTGTGTCAGAGGCAACCTGAGGCTTCATCAATACGGTTTATTCAAACTGGGATTTTGGCAGAGAGATTTATTTGGGTTCAGCTTAAACTGAAGTACTCCTCATAGTGTAATTTCATAGTTTTCATATTGACATTGCAGCCTATGAAGAGTCTACCCATATATTTGGAGTTAGCAGTTAGCAGAGGCCTTTGCTGTATTTTGTACTTCTGATTGTAAAACCATTTAGAAACAGCTCACAGAGACACGCCGCTGCCTTGATGAACTTAATCCATCAATTTAAATGAGACTGCCAAAGTACGGCGTTGTTTCATAACATACATTTATGAAGTCTTATTCATAGCATGTGTATCAAAAGTAATTTCAATCTTCAAGAAGAGATCATTGCACATCTCTAGCTAGATTTTACTTTCCACTTGAGTCTTCTATCAACGTCCATACATCAGAACAGTGTAACAATGATTAGAAGGAGAAAATCAGTGAACAAGTTGCATATTTGATGTTCAACACACTGTAGTTGTTACTTTCAGTATTTTAGAAATCACTTCTTGCAGAGAAAACTGATTAGGTAATTGTTTTGCATGATTCATTTAGATGACAAAATTGTTTATCATGACTTACATTGTTAAAACCGACCAACATACAATACACAGTAAATATCAATTTGCATTTTCACTGCATATGTAATTGAATGAAAGTGAAAATAGACCCATTAAAAATAATAATCAATCATTACCTGTTGTCTTATTTAAAATGAAAGACCATGTTAGTCAGTTAAGGTTGCAGTGTGTTTATGAGTTATTTTTAAGAACTTTTGAGAGAAACAGAGGCGTATGACCTGCAAGACGAGATGCAAAGTGGAAGTAGTGGAGTCAAGTGGAAGAAGCACAGTAGTGGCTTCATTGGTGGGTTGAGACTCTTCGTAAACATTAAAGGGGAACCCTGACTTACTGATATAAAGTTCAGATATTTGTCATGGGCAGTACAACTCAGCCTGTTAAAACAGTTCTGTAATGTCCTCCTATAGCATGGCTCTGGAGAAGTTTTGTAAAGTCTGAGAAAATAAGCCCTGGTGATGCCATCAGGGTTATCTCAGCTTAAGTTTGGAGAGTGCAATTTCATAACATAAAGCAGAGTTACAAACTAGGTGCATGGAGTTTAAAAGGCATGGGCTTTTACCAGGCAGGAAGGGTCTAATAAAAAGATGCTATTAATTGCATTGTGGGTTGCAAGTTATTAGGAACTTGACCCATACTATAGACTAAAAGTCAGGACATCGAGTCCTCTGCTGATTCCTTTTTTTATTTTATTATTATTCTAATAATAATAATAATTGTTATTATTATTATTATTATATCTCTTGTGAGTCATCTAATTTAATGGAAGTGCAATACTGTATTGCTGGAGTTCCCTTTCAATGGTTAATAGAAAAGATAGATGAACACAGCAGGTATTATACTTTAAATCAACTGCAATCAGAGTCAATCACAAGGTTACTCGCTGCATGTAAACATAGCCTCTGATTTGACTTTGACTATAGTGCACACTAGCTAGAGGTTGGTACTATTTACTTTGCTCATATTAAGACAGTGTTCAGTCAAATGTATTTCAATGATGTGTGACAAGACTTTTTACTTTCCACACTGGCTTTTATCTATATAAATCCAATACTTAAATGTGTGCCTGCTGATAAAACATGCAGGTTATTTACTGTACATACTGGCATCCTTTTCCCTATCAATATACATCTTATTAATATATATTATTGACACCATTATTATCAAGTTAGACTATTAGTGTGCTTTGATATTACATCACAGGTTCATCAAATGTCTTTGAACAGCACAACCAACTGGCTAGTCAGCATCACTTTTTGTCATTCAAACATCTGATGCAACCTTGTGAGAATAAAGCATCAACTTCTCAAGTGAAGTGATGCTCGAACTACCCAAAGACCCCAGTGATCAGTGTCCTATGATCTTTCAGCAGGATTTGAATACACAGGCAAACACACACACATTGTCTGAAAGAGATAACACTTTGGCCGCTCACGCGCAGATATATTGTGCTTTAGGTCTGTATTTTCCAGATCAATCCGAGAGCTAGAACTCATGGTTTAGGGAGAAGAAGTAGAAGATGAGACAGACATTTTGCGATGGCCACAGTGCAGGAAATTCCCAAAAAATCTCAACACATTCTATAAGTTAACTGGAAAATGCTGGAAAGAACCTGCAACATTTTTCAGAACTGGATAGTGTACCACTTGAATTTACAAAACCTCTTCAGTTATTATCAAAAGTGATGGTGACAATTTGTTTATTATGAGAGGCTACCGAGTCACAGCACACATTAAATACAATTATGTGGAAACAAGATGCTGAGATGCGTTTCCATCTCTTTCCTCAGTCGGTTATCTTCTTGGGATGTAATTAACCAAAGGAAAGAGAGGAGAGGTTTGCTCTCAGCTGATAGACACATGAATAAAAGAGAACAAAAAGCGCAGTTACTCCTTGCCCTGATACTTCAACTGGCAGCAGACACAGTGACAGTTACTAGAGACAGATGTAGAGCAAATAGTGAGACATTTGCAGAGCACTCAGATGTCTGTCTTTTGAGAATAGCATCACCAATCACAATGAAGAACATAGAGAAAGCAACAAAAACATGGTCACTGGTTAACACTGCATGTTTTAAAGCCCATGTATTACAACTGAGGCTAGAACTTTAAATCATTTCTTTTACATTGTCCAGTGGGTCATGCTCCGACCCAAAAAACTACCAGTTTTCCAAAAATGATGGCGTGTGAAAGGGGGTCCCATGGAAGAGGGGCAGCATGGGGGGGGGGTACTGGCATCGAGTGGTACATTATATGTGACAAATCTGAAGAAATGAGAAACAAGGAGTCATCATATGCAGGGTGAAATCCAGTAGAGGAAGGGGGGTTATTACACAGTTTATGGGGTAGAAAATGTGTTGGGGCTGCCACTGCGTCTCGCGTAGCTGAGGAATCAGGGAAGGATCGCGATTCATTTGGCTTTGATTTCCGTGTAGTTGCTGCCGTCATCCCCCCTCCCTGAAGCCCCCTCTCTGGACCTGGCCCCGATAAACTCCAGAGCAGCGTAATTCAGCTCTTGCTTCTCCAATCCTGCCATAGAGCCCACAGGTTGATAATCCCCGTCTTCTCCCTGCAGACAGAAGGACCGATCAGCGGCACAAATCACTGGCAAGGTGCCAGTGACACCTCAGATGACAGATGAGCGCGACAGACACCATAAAGAAAAGATGTTAGTGGTTACTGGTCGACAACTGACAAGGAGATTGAGATGTTTCCTGTTAGTTTGGCAGTTTGTGTTATTAATGACGCAGCCATGCAGAAGGCAGTTTCGGAAACAAACAGCAGTGTACAGAACACAGAAGCTGATATGCGAGGTGACATCTGTCACTGAGGCTTGTGTTTTTAATGGGGATTTGTTTAGGAACCTTACCGTAGTCTCCTCTAGAATGGAGTTAAACTTTGAGCCCAACAGCTCTGTCTTAAGCTGTGCAAGAGTTAGGGGAGAGAAAAACAGACAGAAAAATGCAGAGAAGCGATGAAAGCAAGAGAAAACAGTGTTTGGAAAGGTCATGGTTGGAGCTACTGGACTGCTAGTGGGAGAGATTCCTTCTATTACCTCATTTTCAGAGGTCAAAATGGGGTCTCATAATTTACTACTTGTTGCATTACACAAAACTATAACCCCAAACAATCTGAGAATGGTCATCCAACCCATCCTCCATCATAATCATAATCATTGACATCAGCACGTCTCACCACTTTCTTCCTCAGATTTTGTTTGTCCTTCTTGACTGCGCTGTAGTACAAAGCTGGGTTCTCCAGGACCACGTCCTGCCTAGGGTTGCCATTCTCTCTGGGGGACGGAGTCACATAATCAGACTCGGTCTCGACTGCCACTAACGCAGGGCGACACGCCAAGCCTGGGCATCCATTTTAAAACAACAAGCTCTGTAAGGTTATGCTGGAGGGCAACTATGGCTGCGAGTGACGTGGTTAAATTATGGGTTTAGTCGCTGAGCTCACACCCACTTCAGGGGTGATTTGCCAGAGAAAGCTTGCAAATTTGGGGTTCCAAATATGGCTTGAGGCTAAAATAAAGCACCTTGGTTAAGAGGGCTACCTGGGTTGTATTTAGCATAGCAGGTCAAGGATATAGAAGCAGTGTCAGAGCAGGGAATTGTGCCTGCAAAATATAAGGTTAGTCCAGCTTACTAACCCACTCCACAAGGCAGCCAATGTGGATCTCCAACGATTTCAACAGGGACTTGTCGTGGCAAATAAACTGAAATTGCTCTGGAGAAATGATTCTCACGTCCACATCAATTCCACATTCACTCATGTACAATATGCATCAATGTGTTTTAGAATGGATGACTAGGCTTAAGTGTTTCCTTGGATTTCAGAAAATGCTTAGTGATGACTACTTCTGCCTCACATCGCTGTCTCCATTAGTTTGTCATTTATACTCACTTCTTGTTGTTGTGGCCAACGTATCTCACTGCTGCAATAATGAAGGCTATGACCGCCACTCCTCCAATGGTGCCAACTATAACTGCCATCATGTACTTTTCTGGAAACAAAGATGATCAAAATTAAAAATGAGGGCATACAACTTAACATATTGCAGTACACATAGAAAAACTGTGCACTTAGCCAAGAAGACACCAAAAAAGAAAAAGCAGAGCATAGGGAAGAGGAAGAAACCATCTTAAACTTCCATTATTTAGCCTACCAAAACTTAAGGGATTATTCACTTTAACAAACTGCATTATTGCATCAATTTAGGGAAATACGCTGTTTGCTTGACCAATAAGGAGTGTACATAGGAGGGAGAAGAGCAGGATGAATAGGAAAACTGTTCATAATGTCCATCATGTACTATGAAGATGAGAGAATTTAAAAGATGGGCACTGTAGTTTTTAGCAAACTCAAAGAGGAGGAAATAGTGCATTTCTTGGGGACTATTTCTGCTGCTGATCAACACAGCAGCAGGACAGCGTACAGTATATGGGATCATGGTAATGAAGGAACATGTCACCTAGTGCAACGGTGTGGCTCACTGGTGTGCTTTTAATAGTTTTGGAGGTCTTTGGCCATACAGACAACAATTGTTAGTAGGATGGATTCATTGTTGGTTTTGGTCATTTCATGGGATTTGTTGACAATTAGAAAAATGTAGAATATCACCAGATAATGCCTTTAAATTTTAAAGGCAATATTCTCATATGATTTAGTCAAACATCACTACAAGAATCAAAAGCAAAGAATCAGTTTTGATATACAGTTAGTCTCTACTCACTCTCCTGCTGTAGCTCCAGGTGTACGCTCTCTCTTCCATACATGTTGGAGATGCTGCAGTGGACGTTGACGGCAGGGCCGTTGTCGACCCGCTCGCCTTTCTCCCGCAGCTTGATCATACCCGTGGAGGTGTGTCCGTCTGTGTGAGTGTAGAAGTTGTACCGGCCGTCTGTTTCATTGATGGTGACGTTCAGGTCGGGCAGGTAGAACTCGATAATGGGTTCAGGGTTTCCTGTGGCCATGCAGACACACTGGACACCCTCCCTCACCACCGTGCACTTTGACTCCTCCAGAAGGACTGGGGCATCTATTTAAGGAGGCAGCAGAGTAAAGAGCTACAATGATAGCATTGAATATGAATACATATGAATATGAAACATAGGTTTTTTTCTCACAGTTAAACTTTATATTTTGTTTTTCAAGAACTGGTTAAAAAAATGCTTATTTACTCAATGCAAATTGGATATTTTTGAAATTCTGCAACTTTAGAAATGCAAGTTTCAGGTCATTATTTTTCTATGTCCTATTTTATTTACACTACTGTTGTGTGAAATGCAGGACAATGAAGCACTCACACTCAACAGTGATGTTGAGGGAGCTGCTGGCTCTTCCATGCTCGTTCTCGGCCAGGCAGCGGTACTGTCCGTCTCCCTGCGGTGTAATCTCTAAGATCTCCAGCACTGACAGCTCTTCGGCAGTGATGGTGCCCACCAGCTCCCCGTCCTTCAGCCAGGTGAGGGTTGGGGCTGGGCTGCCCTGGGTACTACAGTGCAGGGCTAGCGAGTTTCCCTCCTGTACCGTCATAGAGTCATTTACCACGGGCTCACGGGGAGGGTCTGCAACAATATAGAGAAATTCAGGTTTTTTTCCTTAAGTCCAATATTCACTCTCTTTTAGCTCTTTTTTTTTTTTTTTTGGTCTCTTCCAACTCCTGAGGGAAATATCTGGCTCTTTAGCTGCTAAATGCTCCACTATGTTCACCAGCTAGCAGCTAGTTTCTAACTGTGTCTGTCTGCTGTTTGGTGCTGATAATTCTTTGTAGGTTCATTACTATGAGCAAGCCCTTTCACATGGTTTTCACATTGTTATCATAAAAATATTTATTAGAGATGCTTTAATGTTGAGCAGCTTACAAACAGAGTGCGGTTTTCTGTCTCAGTATAAAATATATGTGAGTTTTAATAAATGAAAATGTTCAATGATTACTTTGGGTAGAGATTTCTGGCTCTCAAAACACACAACTCCTCCAACCTACTCACATTTTTAACTGTTCAAGAGGAAGGTCAAATCACTTCTGAGCTGTGTCCCAGTTCCATACTACATACAGTAGGTTAGGTAGATCAGTAGGTTTGTGTACATGGTGCATTCACACATGAAAAAATAAATGTATACTCGAAGATATCAGTATGCATACTAAATCCACTTGATTTTTCCAATGTGCTATTAAATGTGATTATTGTCTCATAATGAAATGCAAAAATAAACTCAGAGCTGCAAAAAGTAAAAAAATGTGGGTTGTGGTTACATAGCATCCAGGAGATCTCAGAAAACAAAAAGTAAAGTATTAAATCTTTAGAGCCTTGTTTTATTTCTTGTTGTGAAGTTTAATAGGCAGTGGCATTCTAAGGTCACAGTCTGATTGTGTCTTGTGTCACTCGGTGTTTGTGCAAACAAAGAAGTACATTGATTTATGATACTATTATGTTGTATGGATTTGGGACACGGCTCTGTTTTTTCCACAATATTGCCCAATACTCTTCTTTATTGTTCCGCCATTGCCTCCTCGTGGCTGGCTCGTGACACTCTGCAGTACATATTGATTTACTGGTGAAGCAAGGATAGTTTTAAAAATACTGCGCATACATATCAACAGAAGCAAGAGGGGTTATTTGAGAAGTGTCTATGAATGTTTTGAGTTTTTTTTATTTGTTCCCTGTTGAAATCCATTGTAGCTGCTGTGAATCCAGGCCAAAACAGCTGCAGTCCTTCGCCCAGATGCAAGCTACAAACTTTTAAGAGCAACATTGCAGGCTTACCAGGGGTGAGTATTTGATTCTCAAAACATTTTCAGTGGACCATTCCATTATTATTTCTGTTGGGAGAATTCAAGCTAATTGTACTATCCAAATTAATTTTAAATCATAATCTAAACTCCCAAATGCAAACCCAATGTAACTTACTGTGTCCTAATTCCCTACTACATGCTAATTATATACAATGTGTATAATATGTATGATGGAATTGGGACACAGCTACTGTCTCAGAGACTTACACTTGACAGCCAGGTACAGTGAAGTGTTCATAAGGCCGTAGCCATTGTCCCCGACACAGGTGTAGATTCCCTCCTGCGCAGGTGTCACATCGTCCAGGGAGAGGGAGACATTGGATGCTGTGTCCCACAGAAGCTCCTGGTCTCCGAACATCCAGGAGATCCTGGGAGGAGGGTTACTGTCCACCTCGCAGTGCAGCATCACAGAGCTGCCCTCCATCACCTCTGAGGACACATTCACCCACACAGAGCGTGGAGCATCTAGGACGGAAAGTAAGATGAAGACATGGTTCACCCAATTTGGACCCTCAAATTAGAGCTCAAATTTAACATAGATTTACACATAGAATTTAGCAGATTACTAAATGGTCTAATTTTTAAAAAGGAAACATGTAAATTCTGCTTGTACACTAACTACTTAGATTTTTAGCTATGCTAGTGGCATGCTAGTGTAGAGCCACATGGGAGGAATATTATTCTGAAAAGCTGACTCTGCTCTGCCTGACCTACATAGAGTCGCTGTCAACTGAAAGCTAGCTTTAGTGTTAGCTCCATGGTTGTTAAAACTTTTGGGAACACTAAAGCCTTTTCTTGCATTTTTGTGCATGACACAAACACTAAAGAGGATACATTCGAGTTTGGGCTACCTCTGAGTCATTGCCTGGACGCCACTCAAGAAAGAAATTTGCTTAATAGGAATTCATAATTGCTGTTGGGACACTAGTATGACATATCAGACACAACAGTCCCTTTGAGACTATAGATAGAGGTGGAAAAGCATCATTATTACTTACTGGCCTTATAGTGTGAGGTGCTTTTTAACTTACATTTGATGTCTAGAGAGATGAGCCTCTCATAAACCAGTGTGGTGTTGGGGTAGTAGACCCTGCAGCCCAGGAGCTGCCCATTGTGCATTGGTCTGGGTGTGAAGGTGAGGGTGCTGGAGAGTACAGCTGTGTTGCTCTCCTCCAGGTAGTCAGAGCTGAACTCAGGGTCGGGCAGGTAGTCGGTGTACATCCACTGGATCTCTGGAGTCATGTCAGGGCAATTGTCTGGAGCGTAGCATGTCAGCTCCAGATTCTCATCGCTGACAATCTCCTCTGGGACATCAATGTTGGGTTGATCTGGTGGACAGAAATACAAAGACATTATTGGATTTCTTTAATGAATAATAATAAGATGAACTTTATTTATAAAGCAGCATTTTATCTTCAAAGTTAAGTTAAGTTATCAAAGTTAAACAGAACACTAGAGCAAACATAGTGTATCAATCAATAAAATATAACTTAAATTAAAAACTATAACATAAAATAAATAGAAAAAAGGAGGGAACTGACAAAGAATGAAAACATAAAAGCTCTAAAGGTAAGGTTACCCCAAATTAAAAGACAGATTAAATGAATTAAAAAGTCTTCAAAATGTCTCCTTTAAAATAAATAGCAAGCTTACCATACAGTACATAATATGAATTTAAATGTCCTTTCTTGTTTACACAACATTTATGACTTTCTTCAGTTTTATTCCTCTAAAAAGAAGGTTGAATTTCAATACAGAAATTGACAGATTTGGTCATTAATTATATATGATGTTATAACTGATAGATGACTAAAAACGTGGTGATTGTTGCTCAGCCTACTTGGTCTAATGAATATTTTCAGCCTTTGTGTTAAAGGCAAAAGTCTAATAATTATTATGTTAAATTGTTATTTTACTATTAGCTATAATCTAATTTCATATTTCTGGTTTATTGGTTACAGTTTAATGCATATTCCACTCTGATCAGAGACTTACCCAGAACTTTGAGCTCAGCAAAATCTGGGAACGTATACATGTTGGCTCCACCGAGGTCAGCACGAAAGTAGTATCTCCCTGAGTGCTCTGTGCCGATGTTGTTGATGAGCAAAGTGCAGTTCCTCTGGTGCAGGTCACCCAGCAACTTGGTGCGACCCTTGTAGCTCTCATGCACTACGTCTGTGCGTGTTTTGAAGACAACAGGAGGGAAGAGTTGAGGGTACGGCTGGCCGAAATACCAGATACCGTGAATGCCACGGTACGGCCTGATACCAGACGGATACATGAAGGTGCACGAGATGACCACACAGGAGTTTGTCATGGCCGAGATGTCCCGAGGTACCCAGACATTCCACTGGCAACTGGCATCTGAGAGAAGATCAGAAACAGACGTTCAGTGAAATATTGTTACAGAAATCCTCTCCAAAGGTGTAAGATCACTTCATGCATCGTGATGAGTGTAAACTACAAACGAAGAATATGTCTACTATGTCTACCATCAAACAAGGAAGAGGTACAGGAATGTGTTACCATTGATGATCAACAACAGTGGTAAAAGCAGCTCCAAACACCACATGGTCTCTGCTCAACGCTGGACCATAGACCTCTGGAACACATAACATCCTGTCAGTTACAGCACATGCATCATCAAGAGAAAAATGAAATGTTTACAGCACTGGTGCTGCTGTGTGACTCAGACACTGCATCTACCTGTAAGAGTCACACAAATACTCAAAATGTTTCTTAGATTCTGAGATTTAACAGTTTAGTGTTTGGGTTTTGAGTATAGCATGGTACCCAAACCTCCATCAAAAACCACAAAGAAAAACAAAGCAATTTTGAACTTTTATGACAATACATTTTTTGAGTTAAAAATGGTTTAAAAATCCTGAAGGTTGTACAAAGGTTGCTTAGCCCACAGAGGAAAATATTTTTAGAAAAGTATTTTTACTGAATCACTGATCACCAAAATTGGAGTCTGTTTGCATGTTTTCAAAATTTAACATTTCTGCAATTGCCAACAAGCAATTCTAATTTCATATGTTCATAACTCATCACAGACATCCCTGTATCAGTATTAATCTCAGTTTAATAGCTCATTTCATGCCCCAGATGAAACAAAGCTGATAACACAGCAATGAGTCAAAGACCCATTCATCTACAAAAACACCATGACGCACTAGTTTTCTCCCAGCAATAACAGGTAGAAAAAAAAGGAGAAGCATGATAGAAGCATGATTATACGCCAGTCTTGGTTTATGATGGTTTAAATCCTTTGGTCTTACTTTATTATTATTAATAGAATAAGAAATGAATGAAATTAGCTATGATATGACAGATATTAGGTGTTTTTCACCCAGTATTCCACTACAAAACAGAACAGCACATTATACACCACATTATATACTAAATAACTGGATTAAGTGACAGAAATGTTGCATGTTGCAATGCCAAATGAACAAAATAACATCAAAGATGGCCCCTTGTTATAGATGGTGAAGAAACTGAAATTCCTTAAACATCATAGGAGATAGGAATTAGATATGATAGTTACTATTCAAGCTTAAGTTAGCAATTTGTACCCATTCCCATTTTAAAATATGTGAATGGTTTTGAATGTATTGCAGTATCTTTAAGTATATTTAACATACTCGTATTTTGAACTTGAGTTCAAAATAAAATTTTAATGTGTATCTAGTATTTTTGTATTTCCATGCCCATTTTCTAAGTGGGCTGAAGATATGCAATTTTGCTGGCTGCTGAGACGTATTAAAATCAAAACTGACTTGATTCTCAATCACATTTTGAAAACTGTTTACTGCATATGTTTTGTGTCAAAGCAAGTTTGAATGGTTTGGTCCACATTTAGGGGAGCTATGTGGGCTGTATGCTTTCTTGTTATATCTTCTTTATAAAAAAAACTGTGCTGTGACTTGTAGCTGTGACTGTGGTTTTACCTTGAAATGCTGATGGTTAGAAACAGACAGAAGCTCTGCAGGACAGCTTGTCAGCAGCTCCACTAGAGGGTGTTCACTCACACCCAGACAGCCTGACAGCCTTCTGATCTGTGAAAAAAAAAAAAAAATACTAGTGACATCAGCATCATCAGGCGATGTCATCACTCACAGTCTCCTCACTCGCACAGAGCCGTAGTAAGTCACACAAACACACAAACTCAGCGTCAGTCAGCACCTGCTTGCTGCCCCTCAGTAGAGTCACTCATTATGGTCGCCATACGTAAGCCCATCCAATGAATGGCACTCACTGTTGGCTGAGCTCTGACACAACGGCAAACTCCAGTCACCACACATCATGTCATCAGTAGATAACTAATACTATCTGTGCTGGTATAAGGTAAGGAAGGAGGGATAACAAGATTAATTGATGACAATGCATGTAAACAAATGCCACTGCATTTATTAAGAAAATTAGAAAAATGGCGCTAGAAAAGGATTAAAGCAGTACATGTTGTTCCAAAATCCCACTATAGATGGTTTTGCTCACTTGATAGCTTTATTAAATGAGAAAACTTCTTTTCTCTCTCTGTTTATAGTCTGGAATATCAACTCTCAGTTTTGGATCCAAATAGATGAGTATCAATTTTCATTTAAATCTTATCTGTTGTCAGTCCAGCTAGTATATCACCGTTACTTTCAAGTGCCATTATACAGTAACCATAAATATCACTAAAGGCCAGGATTCAACAATACTTTAATGTCTCTATGTCATTTTATGTTGAGGCACTATGATATCTCTGTCCTTCTCACAGACACATGTAATAGGTTTAAGGGTGAGCAAAGTGTAAATGTGGGATTGGTCCCACCGCTGTGGGAGGAGGAAGGTAAGTTTGGCTGTATCTAGACTTCTTGGGTCTTAAAATCAGTTGAGACTTTGAATTACTAAATTCATTTAGACTAAAAAAAAAACCTAACCTGTACATGTAAACTAGGAAAAGTATCATTACAGTGATTTTGAAATAAAGAACTTCCATAGTTAGCTTCAACAGGTAGCACAATTAATCTACTTTTACTTGAAAATACATTCATCCTGTTTGTGTGATGAAAACAATCACATACAGCAGCAGAGTATTAGACTGTTAGTCAGTAGATGTGTATAAATACAGTATTCTGGCTCTGTGCTGCTGCTGCAGCAGAAAAGGTTTACATGATCATCATAAACTTCTTACTTTTGTTACATAAGGTAAACAAAAAAGAGACAATATATGGCACTGCTTACTGAGTCACACTGAAATGAGAAACAATCTTGTCCATGTTTGATAAGTGACAATACATATTTAGAATATATATTCTGAGAACTTGTTTCAATACTGAATACATTATCACTCTTTTCAACCGATGTTTCATTATTACTTTTTAGTCACTGACTCAGCATTGATTGCTCACACTGTAACATTTAAGGTTGTTCATTTACACATGTTTAGATGTTCTACAGAATTCCCAAAATGTTTTTGCTGTGATGTTTATCAAAAATCTGCAGGCTAATAAAGCGAACACTGTTCCTCTCCAATCTGCAATTTGAGGCAGGTAACAATAATGCAATAACAGAAAATATTCTAATTCATCCATTTATACTTACCAGTGTCATGTAATGTCATCGATTTATCCATCATTTTTTAGTGTTTAGGTTATATTTTCAACATACAAACTGGATTTAAATTTTTACTTTTTGCATTTTTAAAGAAATTTGCTGAAACTGCTTAAATGCTATATAAATAAAATGTATACTATTATCATGATGACCGTTACTTGTGCAGTGGATGTAGAATTAATACATGCAGAAGTAGAAGCAGAGGATTTGGTCTCATGCTGCAGCAGCCTGTGTGTGCAGATGGCAGGTCTAAGAGCGGATTGTGTTTAAGAGCTTCGTGATTAACACATCCCAACATTCCCCGGAGAATCCATGACCAATATTAGCCTTGTTGATGGAGAGAAGTGAAAAATTCTGTTGGTTCGACAATGCTAGAGGCCGTGGATTTTTCATGCTGCTCGTCATGCAGCCACATGGCCAAATAGTAACAGTTTTACAGATATATGAGCACTTGAAGTTTACAGTACTTGGCTAATAGCTACCTTCTAATACTAGCACTGAGAGTGAACCAAAACAGTAAAGTTGCTGGCTGGACAGCTAAACAATGAGCTGAAACTAGTTATAAAGCTTCGTAAAGCTGAAGGGAGCTGTAGATTCAATTGATAATTAATTGTAGGTTCATCATTACGAGCACAATTATTTATTAGAAAAATGTTGAATTATAGCCACTTTACAAATAGCCACAATAAACGTCTCAGATTGAAAGGGGTCACATTTCGAGACGTCTTGGCCCATAATGTCACTCTGTTGTCTGTGAATATCCTAACTTTTCTCCAATGTTGCGTCAAGCTTCACCATCTGCACTGCAACAACAGGCCAAGAGCTGGGCGAGGGTGTCCAGGCAGGGAGGCCGTGTATCAGCAACGGCAGGAGAGAATGGAGCCGAGCAGCCAGGCAGGGCCACTGACACCACCACCAACCTCAGCAACAACGGCCTCATTGATGGGGCAGACAAACGACTGGCACATAGCACACAGCATACGTGTGCACACTTACACACACACACGACACACACACAAAACACTTGCCTCATACCAGCCTCAGCACCAGGTTCCTGCTCCCTCTCAGTCCTGTCTTCTTCTTCTTCCTCTGCTCCCTGAGTTGGTTGCCTTACTCTGAATCCTAGATGTCAGATTTAATGGGAAAGGATAGAAAATGGAGATAAAGAGCAATGTGAGAAAGACAAGGGGAAGGGGAAGAGAGGGAGTCTGTGTGAGCACTGGTTTACATGTGTCGTGGGCAGCTCTGAATATGCGTTCAGGCATTTCTGGAGCTGTTCTGTGGCCCACTCAGCATTCCTTTCTTCTGTTTCACCGTTTCCCTGAGATGTCCTATGTGTTTCAATGCCTTGAACTCTGGGCCTTGATCATACTTCCCTCTGAGGTCAAAGCAAAACATGTTGACATTAGCGGAACTTTTTCATGTTAGTGGTGCTAGGGTGCAAGGCACAAGGGCAAACGCTACACAGAATGATGACTCAATATCACTCTGAGTAATGTTCGGTTAGAGCAACATACGGAGAGTAGGAGTAACATAGAATTTGTGAGATGAATAAAGATATGTAAATTATAGATTTACATTAGTTGGAAACAGATTTTAATCTCTGAAAGGTTTGTTTGTTTATAATCACCTAAAAAAGTCTAAATCACACAATTAAACTCAAGAAACCATTTTAATCCAAGGCCATGGCTGGATTAATCTGAATTTCAGAAATGAAAGAGGGCTTCAGGGCATGATCATTGATCTTTTCAGCCATATGCAGATCTAATATTTTCCCTGTTGAGGAATGTTTGTAGGCGGGGTGCACAAGCATGGATCCACTCAGAGGTCCACCTAGTTTACATATAAAAGTAACAAAGGCAACTTGTCTATCCAAGTGGAACGTTTTTTTCTGCTCTCATTGTTACATGTTGGGTGAGTCCTGTGTGTCCAAAAGCCGTTAGGCCACCAGCCAAGTGATGGCATCGACTGAGTCATGGATAACCTCAAGGGAATCCCTCCGTAAACAGTCTGGAGAAGAGCTGAAAAAGAGAATGTTGCATTGACGCTCTGGAGCTGTGTACAAACGAATGTGCGGCATGACATAGCCCCCCCCCCATACACACATGCAGCATAATCAGCCTATCCAGTTGAATAGAATCATGTCCTGCTTTTGTTGTTTCTGTGGTCTTTTATCACAAAGAAAAAAGCAAAAAGGACAAAGGAAACAACAAGAAATAGCATGTTGAAAAGTATAATAAGCCAAAAGACAAAGCCTAGCTCAGTGTAGACTTGAATATATGTAATCTAAAATACATCAGTGCATCTGATCTTTACAAATCATCAGTACATCAGTGCATCTGATCTTCATCTGATCTTTTTGCTGCTGTGTGCAGAACCTCTTCTTCAAATATCTAAGGTAATCAAACTTCAACATAATTACTTATTCCACATCACGCTTCAGGGAAACAGATGCTATCTGAACAATCATCTCTGCTAAATCAGGCCACGACACCTTTTATGAGTCATTTTGCATTATTGAAATTGCTCACACAACCCAAAAGGCTCACACAAACAATCGACTGTGCCAAGAAGAACATTTTCATTGTGAATATCATCTGCGGCTCGTGTACAAGAGCTTCACCGTGGATCTTGCACAAGGGGGGAAAGAATGGGAACCTTGTATGCAGAACACTGCCCATTGTGCGAGGGAGAAACTGGAGGAATTTTTCCGGAACAGGCCCGCTCACAGCTTGCGCTTTGCTGTTTGCCTGTGACGCGCGTTGGTCCACCACAAGCTAAGGCCCCCACTAAAATACTCAGAGGAGCAGATGGTCTTAAAACATGACCGCTCCCCCTCCCACACATGGCGCACTGAGCTGCGATGAGCACGGCGCACCGCACACACACACTCATACACACAAGATACAAACATAAACACGGAGACGTGCCAACATCCAGTCACACAGTCTGTCCAAGGTACTGCAGAGAGTGCTTGCATAAATACAAGATTCAGGCTGGACTTTGAGGTTATCAAAGAAAATAAAACCATTGCTGCTTGCCTCTTTAAGTAGATTTTGTATGTAAGTCTATGTAAGGTGCATAAAGTACCTCCTTATCTTACCCATAATGTATGTAGTATTTTAGTTTTAGTTTACTTTTTATCTATACTATGCATCTGTTTTTGTATTTACTTCTGCTGCTGTGGCAATTAAGTTTGTCCTATTTTATTATCTGAGGTCTTTCAAGTAAACTATGACTTCAGAATATCAAGAGTGTTTTTTCTTGGTATTTGCATGGGTCTGTGGGTGTTTGTCCCTCTCCCTGCCTACACGTTTGTACTATTGCCACGCATATCTGTGCATTTTCCATTTTTAATTTTCCACTCTGCTCATTGCTGTTTGGTTTGAACTTCAAATCAGCATGCATTTTTTCCCTATTTCAGGATAAGACCAACATACCAACATAGATCACATTTTAGGTGTATTTTACCATGAGCAGATGAAGTGAGCATGACAATAGAGTAAGCTTCAGTTGGCAGATCACCAACATAACAAGAGATCAGGAGCACCAATAGCTTATTTCCATCTTTTCTACCTGGCAAACCCGGTGACTCTGCCAATCCCCAGCCCAGTGGGCAGATGGTGAGCCACAGGCCTCCTCTCTCATTAGAGTGCTCTCCCTTCCGCTCTGAACAAAAGGGGGCGACAAACGGAGTGGTCACCTGTTCAGCCACACAGAGGAAAAAAGTGTGGCCGCATCCCAATGCTCCCTAAAACCCTTTACTTGACTCGCTGTCCCAAACCAGGAAAATGAGTATAAATCTGCCAGTCTCCTTTCATCTCTGGTCTGATTTTAGTAAAATGTAGAAAGATGATACATCTTTGGAAAGATGACACATCTTTGCACTGAAAATAATGTTATTGTCATTCTTGAAGGAATGATGCTAGTTGAGATTTATCTACTGTTACATTACAAAAACTCAATGCATTAAAATTAAAAGCTTTAAAAATGCCCCAGATCTTATACTGAAAGTGTAATTGGATGGAGAAATTGCTACACACATCCACCTATTCTTACAAAATACACTAATTGGCCTAAAGGGGAAGCTCTTAGCTAAAGGTCAAAATGTAAAACTCAAATGTGTCACCACTGATGTGATTTAGCGTAACCTGGAGGGATTATGCTTTTTGGCACTTTAATGTAGTTCAAAATTCACCAATTGGGCCATAATTAAATTAAAATTACAGGGGTCTACCACCACCACTCTGATTTTTATGAAATACTTGTTTCCCTTTTTAAAACTGCAAGACACCATAGAGAACATGTATCTTTCCACCTTTTTCTCTATAAACCTTCTATTTGCAGATGCAGTGAAATACTGTGGCTTCTGACAGAGTCATTAAAGAAAACATCTTTCACTTGTTGAATTAATGCAGACCACTGATAAATTACTTAATCACTCAATAACTGTTTGGTTGGCTCTTCTACGTGGCATCAAATGTCTGTTTGGATGTGGTAATATGCTCTGGCAATTACAGGAACGGCTCAGCACTAATGGCACAAGCAGCAAAATCTGTCCAGTAATTGGCTGGGCTTTTAGCAGCCCCCGCTAACACCGAACAACACACACACACACACACACAAACACGCTAACTCACTTAAGTGTGCACGCTTACACATCATCACAAACACGTTCACTCATGCATGCATTCATTAGGGCATACACACACACACACACACACATACACACTACTCATTACCTAACTCAGTCTAACTTGTGACTCATCCAACTCTCAATCTTTACACTCGCTCACTCATCACCTCATCTATGAACGCTCACGCAAACAAGCACACACTCACCCTGACTGTAAGTGTTTGACCTTAAAGAACAAAAATAACAGATAGATAGATAGATAGATAGATAGATAGATAGATAGATAGATAGATAGATAGATAGATAGATAGATAGATAGATAGATAGATAGATAGATAGATAGATAGATAGATAGATAGATAGATAGATAGATAGATAGATAGATAGAAAAGCATCATAAACACCCCACTGTTGCTGCTCAGTTGTGTAGGAAATGCATAGAACATGATTAGAAGTTGTTTCCAATTAGATTTGTTCCTCAATTTGTCCTCCTTCCAAGGGCATAAAAACCAAATCAGAAAAAAGTGCTGCTGCTCACCTGTGTAGGTGACCGTATCCGAGCTCCAAGCGTTCAGCAGCTCCTGTATGAGCAGTTCCAGTAGCTTTCCCTCTTACACTCACATGCAAAGCGTCACACCAGCCCGTTGCCTGCAAGACCTCTCGCCACTCTCTGTACCAAGCCCCAACGGTGGGGAATAAACTGCCCTCCCCACCACCACCACTGCCGCCACCATCATCATCATCGCCATCACCCCTCCCATATGAAAATCAGTCCTTCAGTGTAGCAGCATTGTTCTGAGGCTTCACCCCGAGGCTCAGCCATTCATAAATACACACAGGGCCACAAAGGGCCACACTGTTCCCCCTCGTCCCAACTAATATGGGTGAGGCTTTGAGCTCCGAGGCCTTTCTTTCCAACACGGCCAGTTGTTTGACACTGGACGGAACTGAGCATATTTGATGGATGATGGAAACATTTTGGATTGATGGAGAGCACATCCACTTTTTTGTTGTTTATGAGGCAGGAAGTGAGTTTTGGAGGGGGCGAATGCAGATGATGAGGAGGGGTAGAACCAATATGAGAAAGAAAAAGAAAGAAAAAACAAACATGAATGGAGTATCTATCGCAAAGATTTTCACATGTCTCTGCAAGTTGATTAATGGAAACAAGCAAAAGACTTGAGGCTAGTACAGACACCTTGAACACTTTGGTATGCCATGATT